>NC_134570.1:108954621-109069621 GCF_050947875.1 Dermacentor variabilis
AATTTGAATATGTGATTAATTATCGCTTCTTGTAAACACCGGCGAAGACGCCTTACAGACAACGTTGTATTACACGAACTTAGTTTAATCCAAGCGGACACACCCCATTTTCCAAACGTATACCGTAAGGCGGCTTTGCCTCAACAGGGCTCTATCTACAGCGGTGCACCCTTCACAGGAGTATAGTGAAATGTGGTTAATTTTATACTATACCGGCGCTAATTATGCCCGTACTCTTAATTTTACCTATACTGCAACTAAATCTCGCTTCTTGTCTCGTTGAGACCTATATTTCGATGCCATTTGCGACACGCTACGACGCTATGGAGGCGCCAAAGGACCGTTTTCTTTTTAGGAAGTGGTTACAAGATACCCAGATCCATATATGCCAAACCTGTGGTCAGTTAAGCCTTCGCCTTCAAGAAAAGGGGGCGGGGATTGAAGAAAGGAGGAAACCAATCGCCCTGTGTGGCATGCTAGGCTTAGCAGATGAGTACAAATCCGTACATGGAGCGCCAGCCACCCGTGGTATGTGTGGCACACAATGATGCCAGCCAGGCCCACCGGACGCCACACAAGTTTCGTACGTCATCATGAACCATGCAACGCCACCTTCATAAAATTCAGCAAGCCTGCGGGACGACTGTGCCCCCAAGAACACTTTCTCTAATAAACACGGAAGCAATTAAGCGCCACCCCTACCCGCCACTTTGAATTTGTACCACTCTTGCCCAGATTTTTTTTGTCGTGTCCAGCGGCAGCCAACAGAAAACGGGCAAAGCCTCTGAAATCATCGCTGCACGCGGTTCGCGTCGCCCGACCTTGGAGGTCATGCTGCTGGGCTCGTGAATACTCATCTCGCCTTTATAAATAGGGCACCAGAAACGCGAAGTGTGCAGGTAACCAAAGGTCGGTAGACCGGTTGGCTATGGGGCCCACGGTAAAACTAAAAATGAGGCAGTGCAGAGTGACATGGGTTGAGCCAGTTTTGAAGTCCGAGAAGCCCAGGGCAAAATTAGTGTTTGAGAAAGCCTCAGGAACATGGATGTAAAGAAATGGGCGGCTAAAGTGTATAAATATCTGTACTATGGTATTTCTTCCTCAAAAGCGTAGGCACCGATGTAGGAAGAGGTCAATAAAGTTGGCAATCAACTACAGGTAATTGAATATGTAAAAAGAGAATCATGAGTCACCAAAATGAAAGAGAGAAGCAGAGATAGTAAATTAGATGCAAAGGATGAAAAAAAGAAAGACTATATGGAGGTTTACACGAATGGGAAGAAAGATATTAGACGGGAAAATCTGTACAATAACACTAAGAGCAGTGCTTTGCTACTTCAGGCTCGAGCTGATTGCCCAAGAACAAAAACATACCGGAGCAAATATTCGCAACAAGATGAGGTATGTGTCCGCTGCAGCGAAAATGCGGAGGCAACTCAGCTCATCCTAACGGAATGCGAACCCAGTGAGACCTGTAGGTCAAGTATACACCTTCCAGAAGTGCAGGGACCTAAAGGGGCCCTGAACCAGCCCCCGAGCTCGGTGAAATAACATAGTCCGCGGGTAGCATACGCTGCCGTGCTCATCTCAGCCAAGTTTTGCTGTCGTACGCGCGGTGCGTGGAGCTCGCAAGCGCATCGCGAAGTCAGCTTTCTCTCAAACGCTCTCTTTTCAACCTTCAAGTGAAGGCCCTGTCCTCACTCTCTTCTAGACGCGCTATTTCGTCATTCCCTTAGACGGCTGCTATTGGCCAATAGATGGCATCAAGATGCGGTCAGCCATAGTCGGCCACATGGCGTAGACACCGTGGCCGCCGCGGGATGCCGCCACGAGTCCACTGGCTATAAAACCTCTTAAACTTCGTAAAGTAGCGACGACTTCCTCCTCGACCGTGGCGCCACCTACACTGCTCGAGCGTAGCAACGGCGCGAACATACGCTCCTCGCCACTCCGTAGACACTTCTCGAGCGAAAATGGCGCTGAAGCAAGGCGCGAGGGACCATGTCATGCTATTAGGCCAATAGCGACGCGGCGTCGGCCAGCGCGCGCGACGAGGAGGCGGCATTCTTCAAAGCGGGGCGCTACATTACGAAGGTTAAGGGGCTTTAATTGGCTAAGCGCACTGCGGCTCGCTGAGGGCGACCGCATTTGACTTATGTTCAGCGCGTCGTAGGCACCAAAGGCGGAAGTCGTGGCGCCTACGTTAACATCCGAAATGAAATTTGAACTGAGCACCACGGTGGCATTTAGAAGACGGAGCGTTGTGGGCACGCCCCACTGCGCCGCAGCCTCCGCAGTGCAAGGCATCGAAGAATGAACAGGAACACAGCGGGGGCCGTGTTTGATTGCCAATAACTTTGCTTCTGCTGAACGCATTGAAGTACTACTTTTTGCGGCAGAGTAGTGCAGAAATAATCTATTTTCACTTCAAATGCCTTTCTCCGCTTTGATAAAAAGTGGTTCAGTGCCCCTTTAGTATGCATGGAAGCGTTAACCGGCCTGCACTGGAGATAAGCAAGAGAAGCTTGGAGTATCGGTGAAAACAGAAAAAAAAACAGGAAGGAGATTCATAGAACCGGATCTGTTACAGGCATAGTTAACGGTACAATGTATATATGTAAGTTTTAAGCAAGAGAAAGATTAAGGAGATGGAGGCAAAATGCTAGACTGAAAAGCATGTACAGCGTATCTGATTAGAGCTCAAGCAGACTAGGTGAATTGTCCCTGCCACGCTTAAAAGGGGACGCCAATAAATCATCATCATCATTGTCCAGAGGGTCACACACGCAATGTGTAAGACAAATGTTTAACGTAACGCAGTGAGAAAAGAAAGCAAAATCGTAATTTTAGTTAACGGTTTAAAGCAATGGACTCCTTGCACACGGATTCTGTAGACGTAACGCAAAGTTCCCATTTTTACTTCATCGAACGTTTGCGACAGTTGCCACCAGCGCATATTGTCAGGGCGTCATGATGAGGCACAGTTGCGCGTGCGGGCACCAATGTGATTAACAGTCCCCGCAGATTCTAACCAGCAGAGGAGATGTCAGCGCTTGCCTCAACCCCTGAAAGTGTGGCGATTGAGCTAGCCGGAGACCGGTCACAGTGCCTTGTTCGGTCAATGCAGCGTCTCCTCAATAGAGGAGGCGCTGGTCAATGTAGATTCTAGGTTCACTGGAAAATAAAAGGTTGTTGTTTCGGGATAAAATATTGTGATTGGCTGAGTAGCAATATCATGACTCCCACACAAGTTGCCAAAGCGTCCCAGTTTCATCATGATGTCAGTGACACGAACAAGCAGCATTTACTTGCATACGGTAGACTCGTATTGCGTTTCCTGCGTAGCAAGCTAACGCCACCTGGTGCCATACGTAAAAGTTGGCGCTCTTCCTTCCGATAAGCCTGCTTTTGCTGCTGCGTTGTGAGTTGACCTAAAGTACCTGCAGATTGTCAGCTACATTCTGCGCGCAAACACGCACTCATGCACACACACACACCCACGTGCGGTTCGCATGATACAAGCTCCTGATTTTCCGATATTCCAAGCACTCTAGCATGCCACACGTACTGCTGTGAAACAGAACGTTTGAAAACAAAAATTACATAGTGAGGCGCTTAATCTCAGACACTTAGTGGTTTTATACTGTGACACTGCGGCAATGCTGGGCATGACACGGTGCGAGTCTTGTTGTGGAATTCTCGTAAATAAGTTCCAAACATCGAAAGAAAGAAAGAAAGAAAGAAAGAAAGAAAGAAAGAAAGAAAGAAAGAAAGAAAGAAAGAAAGAAAGATACAAAAAGCTGAGCGAATGCGGATCGAGAATTTCCAAAGTCTTGCCACGAATGCGACAATTGGTCGCGCTCGTTCAGCGCCTTTCTCGGGCTGCAACAGACGGAGACGAAAGCCCCAGCAACAGTAGCAGACGAAAGGGAGAGTGCGCTGTCGCTTTATCGCTTCTCACGATAACCGAGTCATGAGCCACTCGTTCCTGCGGCGGCAACGTATAGATCCGTGAGTGAGCACCTGAGAATGGTTTGCTCAACAATGGCTGTTATTGGCTTCGTTGGAAGAGAGGCTACTTGATCAGCTGCGAGAGCTCAATCACGCGACCGTTAATTCTGTCGCCAGGCGCGCAGAAACCAGAAGGAATGACGTTGTAATGTACGGTATAGTCAAAAGTTGGAGTTTCCGAGAGTGACCCCGTTAATTACTGTGCGCTTCTCTGGCGTAGATTGACAAATAGGCCATTTCCAGAAGCGGTCACCCTGGTTACGTTGCTAAGACGCTGTCGCCAGAGGACAAAGAGCCCCCGTGGGAAAGTTTATTAATAGGTATGTCGACAGTGCAACTTTGAGATATGCATCCTCTTTTCCTATGGTCGAGTGACCATTACAAAGCGGCAATCGAAATGTATTGTACTTAGATTTAGTGTACTTAGACTTTGTTGCACGTTAAAGAGCCCCAAGTGGTCAAAATTAATCCGCAGTCCTCCACTACGGAGTGCTTCAAAATCAGATCGTGGTTTTGGCACGTAAAACCCCATAACTTATAAAGTGTACAGAAGAAAAAGAAAAGTGCCCAAAAGGGGAGAGTGCGCGCTCACTTTTCGGAGACGAGCCCGTTGCACCCGACGGCGGCGATGTCGAACTTGTAGTTTCGGTGCTTCTCGCAGTTGAGCTCCTTCTTGGCGAACAGCTCGGCCTTGCCCGTCGCCTCGTCGGTGATGCGAACCTCGAAGGGCGCCTCGCCGTGCCGCTTGTTGGTCACCAAGAAGCGGCACACCTTGGCTGCGCGGAGGAAGGGGAGAGAACATGCACTGTTTATGTACGCTGCGACAGCCAACATCGGGGACGAGTACAGCCGACCCCTCACAGTGGCGTAACGTGACTGGCTAGCATCGCAAGAAGATACAAGATTAACGCTTTGCCTTCGCTAAGGAGGCAGACATATCCCCCCCTTCACCTGACCGCTTAATCTTAGGCCACAGTCCATCACTTCAAATAAAGGCTTCAACGAATGAATTGTTATGACGCTATTGGCTGCCTACAACAAATACACAACGTCCGTCCCCATCACTGCTCTATGGCGCTCAGACAATTTCGACGGTAGGATGCAACTTGGCTGGCTCGCATGTCCAGCGGCGCTTGTATAGGCGAAGGTCCTCCTTGCTTCGGTGAATAAACGGCTGAAGCAGTTGCTGTGAGATAGTTACTAGCGCGAACAAAGCTAAGGGAAGAAAGAAATGTAACAGGACAGAACGCTATAGTGGTCTGTCTATACAGTCTATAGCGCTCTGTCCTGTCCCACCCTTCCTTTTCGTTAGTCTGGTTCGCGCTAGCGCTAGTAACTATGTCACAGCAACTGCCAGAACACCGACTAGCCCAAATTTCTGCGTTAATTAAACAGCTGAAGCACCGGCGATATATATAGTAGGCAAATTGAAGACCACACATCCGTACCCCGCGAGGAGGCCGGCGGCTTCGCGTAACCAGCAGCTAGCTACAGGGAAGCCTTCATACAAGTGACCATAGCCGGATCATTAGGTCTAACAAAGTTCGTGCAAGAAACGCCAGCTTTTTTCGACCCGTAAAGAATTAGAGCGAAAAAATGATAATAATTAGAGAAACGAAAACTACGCCCAAAGGTGCCAAAACCACCACGCCGCGTTTGCGCGTGTGTGCTCCCTTCGTTTGCGGAAGTTCCGTTTCCAGCTCCACGCGAAGCCGATGCACAATCCAATCTGCGCTCGCTTATACACCTGGAACGCCAAGAAAAAAAAGAAGAAAGAGCACTCTGCTGCTTAGCCATACACAAAGGGTATACACTGTTCCGCACAAGACGACACTGATCGCACTTGCTCTTGAACGCCACCAAATTTCCTGAAGAAGTATGTATTTTATACACATCTGCTGTGCACAGATACACAAACTTGTTATAAAGGCAGCGCGGAAAACCACGGTATACCCCGCGGCTTTCCGATAACCACGCGCTCGCTCGTGCGTGCTGTCTGTGCGTGTGCACGATTGTGTGTTTACGGCAAAAGCCGCCCCATGTCGATTAATACTGCATACACCAATGCACGACGCGCCTGCGAGCTTTCCCTGTTTGCCTTAGCAGCACAGTCCGTGATTGGTCTAGAGAGAGGGCGGATTAACGGATTCCCGCTTTTCGGGAGTCGGAAGCGAACAGGCGTTGTTTACACCCGCGACATACATTCGCAGGCTTGAGTTGCTGATCCTAATGTGGCGGCTGCGCGAATCGCGTAGGGTGGTCGGGTTATCCTTTCGCAAGTTCGCGTCAGAAGCGAGAGGGCGAAAACCGAGCGAGTTATATATATATATATATATATATATATATATATATATATATATATATATATATATATAGAGAGAGAGAGAGAGAGAGAGAGAGAGAGAGAGAGAGAAGCGGCATACAGACAGACGCCTTTTTTTGCAGACGAAACCAAGTTCAGATGTCCCAACTTCAGGATCTGAAAAAATACTAGTCTAAGCAGAAAAAGAAAGTACCACTTCATGATACCCGATAATTTGTTATAGCAGCGTTCTTCATTTCGAGGTTCGGCTGTATCACTTTTTTTTTCTTGCTCAACATGTTGATTGATGGTTAAAAATTAGCAGTTAGAATGATTTGTGCCACGGAAAAAGAGAAACGTTCATTATGAAGCTTTTCTCAAAAAACATTCACGTATGGCGCCCGGAATTTATGTTACCGTGATGCAGTGGCCGTTTAAGTTGAGGTCCCTGCCGCAGGTAGGTCCGTAGTGTCGACGGCTTCGAAAAGGTGAGGCTCTGGAAAGTCGGTCAGCGGCTGCGCGTGCATTCTTTCCAAATCAATTTTGCTCCAGTATACACACACGCAGACGCAGTAAAGTTATTGGTGGGGCTACGACAATCCTAAACGAGCCGCAAATACTTACGCAGATCAACGCACGCGTTCGAATCTATGCGAAGCTAAGCTTAATTACGTGAAGCTCCAGTAATTAAATGCTTTACAGCTAACGGCAATGCTTACATTATTTGGTGATGACAGCTACATTAACAGAAAAGTACGACACGCTGCATTTTATGATAATATCGCAAGAATTGGCCGGCATGAAACTTGCATGTTTCAGCCTCCTGAAGAATTCGCAGCATATGACGTTTCGGCTGGTGGACCAGCCGAAACGTCAGTGCACTATACTGTGCTTATTCAACGTACGTCGTACTCTTCTTTCTTCATTTTACTACCGGGGCCAATGTGATTTCCTCAAGCTATATATATATATATATATATATATATATATATATATATATATATATATATATATATATATATATATATATATATATATATATATATATATTCAGGCTCGACAAGTGTTGTGGTTCCGTCTGGGACTACAGCGCGGGCGTACGCGCAGGTCCTACTGGTTGTTTCTTGTTTTCTTTGATCACCACGTCAAGCCCCGACGTGTACATAGGAGCAAACGTGGACGCGCCTGTTATTTTGGCTCTGTCTCGCATTTTCAGGCGCAAGGTCACCCCATAAGCAAGGCCGAAGTCTCGACACTGCTCTGCGTGCTCGTCGATCCCGTCTCGGCTCCAAAGTGACCCCAGGCGGCGCAGAAAGTCCGGGCCCACGTGCCTGCCGTTTTTTTTTTGTTCTTTTTTTCGTTGCGTATTATGTTTCTTCCGCGCGGAGACTCTCCGCCTAAAGCCGGATTTTCAAGACTGCTTCGTTTATCCGTTAATCTTTTTTTTTGTGTGTGTGATCTCCCGACATCGAGCGCACGGCCATCGCGCAGAGCTTAGAAAGTAGGCGCACACGTGCCCGTAGTTTTGGTAGCGAACTTATTTATTGGCGTTGTGTGAGTGGGAGAATGGTTGAGACTCCGCTCGGTCCCCGAGGGGGTGGGGGGGGGGCGAGTGTCGTCCGCCTGGGGCCCTCCGAAGACCTTAAAATTTAACGAAGTCTCGAAGCACCCGATAGCCTAAGAAAAAACAAAACCAAAAGAAAGAGGCCAGCAGGTCCACCTCCTCCTGATCAACTCGCTGTCGGAGAAACCGCCACCAAGCAAGTATATACCGTGCACTCGAGCCGCCGCGTAAGGGCCGTTTCGTCCTGTACATAGGCGGAGCAGGCACTTCGGGAAGAGCTCAGCGCGCGCCTCGTTCGCCCCCTAGCTTCTCCACACTTCACCAGCACCTTTCACCGAGCGAACCACAGACAACGTTGGCTTCCGGAAGTTCGATGAAAATTGGATTGAATTTTGGCGTATTTATTCGCACCCTACTTTTTTTTTATGGCCGACTGTTCACACAGACCAGCAAAACCTGATACCCGGGAAGCTATGCGCCAGATTTTCTTTCTTTTTTTTAATTTGCAATGACTAGTGAACGCTCAAAAAAAAAAAAAGCGAAATTCAATATTTTCCATACGGTACACCAATATTTGGTGCCAAAGTGGAGATATATATATAGAGAGAGAGAGGGGGGAGAGGGGGGCGCTGTAATATGACTTTGTCTGGGGCGCCAAAATACCCTGAAACACTGCTACGCCGCACACTCGCAACGAGACCAGCCGCTCAAAGATCACCGCCACCCTTCCTGAGTAGCTAGTGCACCGAACTGTCGTGGCACCTCCCCGGTCAACGTACATCCTGTCATGCGCTGAGCTCTCTTCCACTAACGGCAGTCAGATGCACTGCAGTTTCCCGCTTTCGTGATCCGAGTTGCTTAGGTGCATCACGCTGAGCACGAGGTCGCGAATTCGATGCCCGACCCAAGAGGTCAAATTAATCCGAAGCCTTTCGCTACTCTTTAAAAAAAAGAAGAAAAAAACACACACGGTATTCCATTAAAGCTCAAAAAAATAAAAGAAGACATCACACCAGAAACTCAACAGACAAGAACACAGCATTTTCAGGGCGACTTTTCTAAAGGTATGACGCCCCTCGTGGCTCGCGGCCGGTGCAGGTTCGAAACGTTAAATCGCATAAAGTATAAACCCCATGCAAGCGACCTTGCACGCGACAGCGACAGGCGACGCGATGGAGATGGCTGTCGCGTTCGCTCGTCGCCTACAAGTTGCACCCCATGCGAGCGATGACTACGAGCGACGTCTCCCCAGTGTTGCCGGTATGAGGGCAGCAATATAGGCGCCGAAACTAGCGTGACGCGTGCTTTATTAACTTAAGTTGATGTATTTTACTGTAAAAAGCAGCATAAAATATTTCTGAAAGTCTTGCAGTAGGTTCTTATCCTTGCACCTATAAAAATTCAATCGTTTGCTCGTTCCGTGCGACAATCGGAAGTACTGGAGTTATGTACATCCAGTTCCGGCTTTGCGCTATTGGCTAGTCGCTCATAGCACTTCCGGGCGACGAGCGACGAATTCTAGATTTGCAAAACCGAGCGATCGCGCGACAAGACCGAGCGATCTGTTCAAGCGACGGCCTGATCCGTCGCGCGAACCCGTCGCTCGTCGCTGTCGCGCACAAAATCGCGCTAATGGGGTTTAGCCTTAACTTAATATAACTGTACAATGCAGCAGTTTGTATGTACTGCTTTAAACGTTGCTTATAAACGTTTAAAGGCGGTAGTAGAAAAACTGCAGTGCCCTTTAATAAAAATTTTACAGCACTGGTATCAAAACAAATAAGTGGCTCTTTTGGACTGTGACGTAGCACCGTATCTGCTGCGTCTCGCGCCTGAGAAACCCCTAACCTTCATCCCGCTCGTGCCCTCAGTGTAGTCGAAAACATGGCGCTGGCCAACGAGATTTTCATGAGAAGAAGAAGGCCCCGGAGAGTTTGTCACACGCCTTCTGCAGGGCTACCGACGGGCAAAAAATTCATACACAAAAATACAATAGCATCGTTTTTAAGCTCCAACAGCATGCGTTGCTGGCCGCTGGTACAAGTTCGGAAAAAAATATAAGCGAGCGCAAAATTAACCGGATCCGGTGTCATTTCCGCGTCTCAGTTGATATTGTGCTCGTTTATACATATTAAAGCTCGAACAAGCGCGAGAACATTCGAGAGCCGTCGCCGACCCACTGACAGTTCTCGGAGAGATATCCCGGCTACGTGCGGCTCCGGCACTGCTGAAGATCGTGTTAAAGAATCGTTATACATTCTGCGAAGAGAGAGAGAGAGAGAGAGAGAGAGAGAGAGAGAGAGAGAGAGAGAGAGAGAGAGAGAGAAGTCATAAGGGAAAGGGAGGGTGTTAACCAGGCTGAGCCCGGTAGGCTACCCTAAACTGGGAAAGGAAGAAAGTGCCTTGAAGCGACGAGAAGAGAGCGTTATATCCGACACAACTTCAACGAGACTTCATTTAAGGAAATGCTATACAATGATTAAGTTAGCGCCACTGCCAGACATCGTCGCAACTCGAACGCCACAGGGTAGGAAACTTAACAATGGAGATTTCAGTCGTAGCAGGTCATCGAGACCCGCGTGCGGATCACCGAAGCAGAATTGAGAGAAAGGACGTTACGCCACACCAACCAACAAAAGACTGGTTGCTCTGTAATTCGCCCTGCTATACCCTTCACCGCGAACTGCGAACAGACGGACACGCAGAGTGCCGCAGGAACGCCCCAAAGTAAACCACTATTGTCGTGCTTTTCTTTTTTATATATATCGCGCCGGTGACGTGTCTCGACATCCGGACACAAAAAGTGAGAAAGACGAAGAAGCCAAGATGAAAGACTAAAAAAAAAAAAAAGAAAGAAAGAAAGAGACAGCGACGACGACATATTCGGAGTAATATCGAACGAGAAGGAAGAAAGACGAAAAAGAAGAAATGGCAAAGCAACACATATGGAACGCATAATCGAACAAGGGCGACCGGCCGACACGACAGATAGAGGCAAGATGCAGCGAAGCGGAAAGGTCGAATCAATATCCGCTCTCCTTCTCTCTATCTGGCGAGCACTGGAAGACAGAATACAGGGAGGAGGGGGGGGGGGCTGAATTGAAGGTTCGCGCGTAAGCAACGGCTCTACGAGCAGCAGACGACGACGCAATAGGGGGTCGGCGCTGAATGCCGTAGCCGTCGCCCCCGACAACTGGTCAAGCCTTCCGAGCAACCACCCGCCCACAACCGGTCGTGCCCGCAAAGAGCGACGACAACCGAACCGAACCAAAGAAGCGACGAACACGCGTGGTAGGCGGAGCGGAGAGAGAAAGAACCGAGGGCACAGAAAACGAGGCGCGGCGAAGCTGTTGGGGCTGCAGTGTCGCAACAGGTCGCCGTATATATATATATGAAGGATGGAACCGGAGTCACAGCAGCTACAGCACAAGGAAAGCCAAGCGGAAGGGACTGAAAGCACAAGCTACGCCCCCATCCCTCCCTGTGTCGGGTTATTTATGTCAAACGATCCACTTCGCTCTCTGCGGCCGACTCGGTCGCAGTCCGCAATGCTTTCTCGCTTTATTTTCCCTTTACACTCCTTATTTATCCCCCGCGGTTTCCCTCCCTTTCTCCGTTTATTCTTTTTCTCTGCTGACTTCCAGATGCGACTCTCTTTTTCCGCCTTCGCCCTTTCAACGGAACTCAGTCCCTTTGTAGCTAACAGGTAAAATGTCCCCGTTGTTTTCTTATACACTGTGATATACGTCCGTTTCCACCACACTGACACCACAACCCTTCTTCGCCAATGCACCCCAAGCTGTACGCAACTGCGTCAGGGCACTCACAGCATGCTGAGAAGCTAGGCCGACAAGTGCGTTCTCTTTTCTTCGTTTCTTTCTTATCTTTCGGATTCAACGTCTGCGTTATTATCTGTTTCTGCCCAAGATGGGGGGGGGAGGTTGCCTCTTTAGCTTCTACGCGATACTGCATTACGCCCTCTCGTGCGCTGGTCTCTTGTGCACATACGCGTTTCGTTACTCTGTCTGTACTACACGCCAGCAAGCCTTGCGCCGTGGTTTTGTTTTCCAGGCGATAAATATTGCCTCGCGAGTCACAAAAGGCCGCGAAGTGAGGAACGCGCCCCGACGGGCTTTCGCTACATTCCTCCGCCGGCGGTGCTCACTTGGCGGCGCTGCGGGCGTAAATCAGGCGCGCGTTTCGCAAGGCCTTCTCCTCCTGACAGGACGGATCGGCCGCGATGAATACTGCACATCGTGGAATGGGGCGAAAAAGCTCGACGTCACTACGATTGCCGATGACGGCGCGACGCGTTAGCGTGATTGTTTCGAAGACGGGCTGGCAGCTCAAGGGTACGAGAGCGTAAGAACAACAACAACAAAAAAAAAAAAATAAAAAGTTAGAAGAACTGTCAGTCGCTGGACGCTTTCGGAATAGCTTTCCAGAAGAAATCAGGGTAATCGGCTTTCCAGTCTCTCTTGTCCTTCCTCTCGTCGCTGTTGCAAATGGTTGTCGCGGACCGTTCTCAGATCTGCTGGCTTTCGTGCCTTATACTTTAAAAAGAAGCGCTAAAATAACCTCTCCTATTTTTGTTAACTTGTTTGCCTTCGCGACACCTCCCTCTTCTAAAGAGTTAGCGAGGACCATTCTCGACATCGTTTTCGACACTGCGGCTTGGTCACAAAAAAATACAACGGGTCCGGTTTCCGAAAAAAAAAAGAAGAAAGAAACGGTGAAAGTGATCACAGATTACGCAACACGCGGCGTTGCTTCATTACTTTACAAGAAACAGCTCCGCTTTCCTTCGCAGTCTCTGAAAGGCCTCTCCCTCTAAAAGAACCGTCAGCGACATCCTGAACCATCGCCCAGTGCTTCTCTTACATCATAATCGTAGCATCGAGCGACCGTGCCCCAAAGGGAGAATTAGGAATGAAGGGAAGAAAAGCAACAATGAAAGAAGAAAAGACGCCGTACCCAAACCAAAGCCGAAAAAAAAAAGTCTGTTTTCACTATAGAGACTCCGCACGCTCGGCCGAGCCCCGTTTGAAAGCTTGAAAACCTGCGCTGGCGCAACCTCACGCAAGACGGCGAGCACGGCGCATAACTGTAAGGAACAAACACGGAAAACACGCTTTACGCCGACAGGTTGACAACGACAATAGCGCCGCCTTGCTCCTCGTCGCTGCCGAAAGAGATTTCACTCCGCTGAACCTCGCTGCAAACGACACTTTTCTTTGATGCCGAGCATCCGCGCGCAGTGCCGATATCTGGCACTCGCGAAAGAATGGAACGGCGTGCGCCGTTTGAACGACGCGAATCTTCTTCGGCGACGTCCGTACACGGCTCACTTCGTTTCTTCGTGGTCATATCCAAAGGTACCCGAGAGTCGCCGTTTCAATTCGGGCGATTGGTCAAGACGCTTCTCTCACACAACTTGCATTTGACACCAAAATAGCCATTTTCGTTAGCGGCGTCGCCCGAGTAGCGCTACGTGAAGCGCTCGCCTGAAGAGTAAGCAGCGTGCACAGAAACTTTCTCTCACATCTCCCTGCCGGCGGGCTCTACATTAATTTACTACTGCCCAGCAGGGGAGCCACTACTTGTAAACACTCATTGTTACACACACACACACACACACACACACACACACACACACACACACACACACACACACACACACACACACACACATATATATATATATATATATATATATATATATATATATATATATATATATATATATATATATATATATATATATATATATATAGGGGAGTGAGTGCCTGATAATAAGCCACTCGCAATAGTTTTCAGCGATATTCGTTTGTCATTCATTATGAAACAAGCAGGTCGTAACATATTGCACTTTAAAAAAAAGTTATCTTTTATAGAATGAAACGACGAGGCCTTACTGTTCTTTACTGTTCTTCCAAACGCGCCAAAAGATATATATATATATATATATATATATATATATATATATATATATATATATATATATATATATATATATATTTCGCTACAGGCTATTGCAGCTCCGGGAGCGTCGATGCAGCCCGCTCTCACATTATGGTGGACTCGCATAAGCCAAGTCGCGTAATGCTATCCGTAGAAACGCCGCAAGTGAAATCTTTTGGGGCGTTTGGAAGAACAGTAAAGTGTTGCATGGAAAGCCTCATCGTTTCATTCTATAAAAGATAACTTTTCTTTTTTTCTGAAAAGTGCAACTATGTTACGACCTGCTTGTTTCACAATGAATGACAAATGAAGATCGCCGAAAGCAATTGCGAGTGGCTTATTATCAGGCACTCACTCCCCTTCCACTGTTCGTGGTGCTTTGTTTGCAATCGAAAAGTTTCTTCTTTTGTGCTTTGCTACCTTAAGTATTTAGTACCACTGACAGACGCGAACACACGTCATCACTCGTTTAGTGCGTCCCTGCATTTCACAGAAAGCGTCACTCGGATAAGCGCCGAAAAGCCGCGCCAGTCCTATAGGCAAGGACGAAACACGTTCAGACAACCGGACGCTGCTGTGGACAACGCAAGACCAAAGCGACCTTCGTATGTACAAGAAATAATGACTCAGCGTTTGCTGTGGGCATACGGCGACTCGCGATAACTAACGCAAGAAACAAAGAAAATAATTCTACAAGCACAGTGGCGACTGCGGCGTACGCGACCATAAACGCTCAACACCGTCTTTGCAAGCTGGCTTTGCCACTTAACGCACTCGTTAGACGGGAAAACACAGTCTGCCGCGAAGGGAGGGGGACAAGCGTCGGGCGCATGCGTTGCGGAAACGCGAGGCGAACGAGCGAATCTTTTGTAAGTGCAAGCGAGGAACTAACAGCTACAACGACTCGTTCCTGCTCCCTCCCTCCCTCCCTCGCTCTCAACCCTCTTTCCCTACCGTCAACACGACAGAAGTTTTTCGCCGCGCGCAGTCAAATTATCCATTCTAACGACCTCGAGAGGAAATGAGAGAAAATTCAAAAAGAAAAAAAAAGAAAGAAAGGCAGGAAAGCTGTAGGAGTAGGAAAACAGGCCGGTCGTAATTTAACCGCCGCCTGGGGAGCCTGCCGCGGATATTGCCGGCGCTCGGAAAGTGCCAACGGGTGTGCCCGACGGACCAAACGGTTTCTTTCACTGCACCAACGACGTCATCGGTTTGTAAGGGGGAGGTGAAGGTGCGCAGGAATTGGCAAAGAGAGAGAATAAGGCAAGGGCGTAACGGTGATCGATATTGCCGAAGTATAAGGTTAAGGCGAGAATAAAAATAAAGACTGGAAAAAAAAAAAACATCGAGCGCGAACGCGGCAGCGCCGCTGTGGTTTTTGCGCGGGAGGAGAGGAGAGACGGCCAGCGCTCGATCCGTCCTGACGACGCTGTTGTCAAGCGATTCCAGCGCTTCGCTGGCACAGCTTTAGCGAGGGGAAAGGCAGGCGGAAAGAAAGAAAACAAGAAAGAAGAGAAGCGATTGATGATACCATTATTCTGTTTGCAGTTGTGCAGCAGATTGTCCCGGCAACACTCTCGGGAAGTTACGGAATCGGTTTCAAGTAAGCGTGATACAGTAAAATTAAATTACAAGTAAAAAAAGAAAGCTGGAGAGAGAGAGAGAGAGAGAGAGAGAGAGAGAGAGAGAGAGAGAGAGAGAGAGAGAGAGAGAGAGAGAGAGAGAGAGAGTCATACCGATACTCGCCTCTGCGAAGTGTCTCTAATTTCACCTGACAGTGAACCTGACTGGTTTGACGGGATAGAATGAATATTTAGCACTCCCTGCCACCCTCCCCACCCACCCGCCAAGAAAAGAAATAAAAAGGGAGGTAAAAGAATGAGGGGCGGGAAAGGGCTGACAGCGTTGCGGCGCCAGTAAAAAAATGGGGTAAATTGATACTGATGGCGATTCAGCCGCTGATAAGGTGATCGCATGGCATAGCACGAGCGCGATCGCCCGTGTGTGTAGCTTACACCTAAACACGATCGCCTCATCGGTCTTCTTCGAGAAGATAAGTGAATCAAGTTTCCGACAGATCAGAACGTGGCTTTTTTTTTTTTTTTTTTTTTCGTGCGCCTTTGGAGCGCAACGCCGAAGTCGTTGCTCCACAAGTTTGGACGAGGAGCTTGTTACAGAGATCAGCGAGCATTGCTCCTGTCGCTGAATCATCTTTTTTTTTTTTCCCCGCTCTCTTTCTCGCAATATTCTTACTCGTTTACGAGGGTGACGCAAGGACGAGTTATTAAGCTACGAACGGGTTTCTCCCGCGCCGAACTTTACCGTTTAGCGCGCGTTACGCAAGCGAGAGTTCGAATTAATGTCTCAGACGCGTGAGAAAAAAAAAAGAAAAGAAACTGCGCGAAGGAGGGAGGATTGAATTTCTAATTTTCGGAGCGCACGGCCGAAGTGCGTCAGTTACGTAAAACGGAATAATTATCCACGGCGCGTTGGTGACCCATGGCTCCACGTGCTGCAACCCGAGCGCAAGAAAGAAAGGAAAAAAAGTACAAGAAAGAAAAAAAATGGGGGAGGGCGGCATCCTGGAAATTGTTGCGCGTCACACCCGCACTCGATCAAGTTTTGAGTTATCTGAGGATAAAGAATTAGTCGCTGTTATACCGGCTGGCTTTCTTTCTTCAACTATTGAGAAAGTTTTCGAGAAATCGTTGTAGCACATAGCGCAATCACAGTTTTTAAGCTAGATTACTGAAGTTAAGTACTTAAGCTAGGCGGACGTTACCTGCACGAGAAACTGAAATGCACAATTGACTAACGGTCGTTGTCGATCCCCCATCGTCGTCATTCCGTCATCGTCGTCGCGTGGTCACAATGCCGTCGTAATCGTGCGGTCGTCGTCGTTCTCGTTCCAGCGTGGTCGCCACGCGTCTACTGTTAATTGTCTTCTCTCCGCGCCGTTTATTTGATTAGCGCTCTCAGTTTGCTGTGAAAATGCGATAGGCAGCATGCAAGCAAACGAAACAAAGATAAAAGACGCGAATTCGCGCCGGGTCGCTTTTCCGTCCTTCTTACCCAAATGCGCAAATGTCATGAGCGACCTTCCCGGGACGCCGAAGTATACAAGACGTTAAAGAAGGCAAAAAAAAAAAAGAAAAAAACTTACAACTCCTACACCTTGTCGCGGCGTTTTGTACCTATGCACAAGCCTCCAATTCGTAAACCTACCTGACTTAACTCTCAACGAAACTAGTTTACGTTCGCAACTCGGCAACGCGCCAGAGACAGGCCTAGCTAGAAAGTGATTAGGCCAGGGCATTAATTTTAGCGGTGCACACACCCTTAACGAACCAAAGAATAGGCAACTCGAGCAGGTGTACACACAGCACCAACTGCAAAGCCATCGCACGCGTTGGTGAACTTGGTAGAAGCGCTATCGTCCCGTGCGCTTGTAGCAGGTTTCCGCTGCATCATGACCTCGTACAGGATTTCAAGGTTACATACCGGCGGAAGGAATTATTTCAACAGCCAGCGGAGAGCTTACATATACCGGGTGTTCCATCTAATACCGGTGCCACAAGTACACTTTCGATCGCGATCGAGGCCGATCCGGATCGGATTTCTTGATCGAGATCAACAATAGTCGCTACTACACGGTCCCAACTATCCGGGTCGAGTGATTATCGTCTGCTGATCGTCGGCAACTCTCATAGCTGCGCCAATGCCTTGACTACAAATTCCGATTTGCAAAATATGGGTAAATTTGGGCAATCTTTCAATTTTACAGCTTACTGTTGCTGATAAAAAGGTTTTAAACATTTGTTGTTGTTGTTGTTGTTAAGCTGCCTTTACTTTTTCTTTATAGCGTTTTCAGAATACTGTGCTAGAGCGCGCAGACGCCAGCCTGCGATCGTGATTAAGAGGCCCGATCGCGATTCACGGATCGCAATTGTCAGGATCCCGCAAGATCGCCAACACCGATGAACGTGTAGCAACACCCGATCCAGGTCAGGCTCGATCCGGATCGGCCTCGATCACGACGAGAAGTGTGTGAGTGTGACAGCGGTATAATACGGAACATGCAGAGAGAGAGAGAGAGAGAGAGAGAGAGAGAGAGAGAGAGAATAAAATAAAACACCCCTGTGTGATCAATACCGACTGTGTACTATTAGTATATCCTCCTGAAGAACTAAGCCGCCAGTGTCATTCGTCTTCTGACTAATTAAGTAATTCAGTAAGTGGAAGCGTACGCTTACCGTCAAGCACCCGGATCCTGGGCATGATCTCGACGTTCCGGCTGTTCTCCTTGACGATGGCATGGTAGCCGACATCCGCGTTCACGTGCTCCAGGCGAGGGGCTGGGCGAGAGGGAGAGAAAAAAGTAAATGCGTGAGAGGAACCGCCGACCAGTGGGCCAGGTGCATCGTCACTCTGCTACATTGTGTCCGTGCCGACGCCATCACGCCGCGCAACAAACAAAAGAGCTCACAGACGAGACAAACTATACAGCATGCATGCCCCGGGTGTTTGCTCGTTTTCAGTCATTGCGCAGAATGTTTTAAAGTCGCCTCGGGCAGAGAGAGAAATCCTGTGTAGTCCTCGAGCTGGATTACTCAAAGAGGCCGACATTATACACTCGTACGAGAAATCTACGTGCACATTCTACCAATCGTCGAAATGTCACTAAGTTTTGAACTAATTACTTTACGGGACGTATTGCACCTCAAGAATTGCAGGTGCGCAAGCCGTCTCCACTTGAAACGAATTCTCGGGACGACACAAGTTTCGAGATATTCATTGCAAAAGTGCGCGACGAGGTACACTGACGCTCCAGTTGCAATGAAATGCACAAAACGGCCTTTTGTTCAAAGAAAAAAGAAATAACAGATACAACGCGATGTTGGAATCTGAGCGACGCGAAGCTTGTTTGAGTTATCGATGAGGCAGCATGCAGTGACAGATGAGACAAGCACCGCGCCTCGTCGCCCGTAGCTGTTGGCTGCCTGTGTCGCGAAAGCGACATGTGAGACTTGTCGAGAGAAGTATGCGCTGATTAGAGGGCGCGCAGGTACAGTGTATTTAGATACGTGTACAGCACATATCTAAATACACTTAAAGCTTCGTACCCATTTTGTCACCGACAAAAAATCCATTGTGAGGGATTGGTCAGCAATGGAAACGCACTCCGTTTGCAGATATACCCAGTGGCTCACACCCAGCGACGCAAGCAGTCGGCTATGCCAGACAAAGATACTTCTTGCTCCTCCGCCTCTATTTGGGCACATACTCAGTGGTAGAAGATGCCACCGTTCCCTCCCAATATATATCATACACTGAGAACGCTTAGGAGTGAGGATCAAGGGCGAATATCTCGGGAACCTTCGGTTTGCAGAAAGAGGCAAAGAAAGTGGAACGTGCAGCAGTGCGCTGTCACTGCAAGTTTGGCGGGCACGTTATCCCGAAAGCGGGGCCTTCCTCAGAATTCGTTCCAAGGAGACGTACCTGGCAAACATGACCGGCTACAATTCGTAAACTGCAATATGTTTAAAAAAAAGTAATCAGTTCAGACCTTAATTTGTGAAATTTACTCATTAGTCGATCGTGCATTTCGATTTACTGTGCAAGTAATGACCGCCTTTTCGAGAATTAGTAGAACGAACACACACACACACACACACACACACCCACACACACACCCACACACACACACACACACACACACACACACACACACACACACACACACACACACACACACACACACACACACACACACACACACACACACACACACACACACACAGCGCGCATTCTGGCGATCTGCGCACATATGGCTTATAGCCGCGTTATCACGCGATGCAGGAAATCAATGCAAGCGCATCCGGGCACTTCGACCGTGGTTGCTGTGGTAGCAAATGATTTTCGCCACTCCTTACGCATTACAAGTACCGGCCAAATAAAACGCCGACGCACGGACAAACGCATTCGGCTGAGCCTAATATACTCGCACGAACGCACGAATCTTGGGTCGATATCCCAAAGTCGCAATGGCGGCCGAGAAGACTGCCGTCGATCTCATCAAGACCCCTTCGAAAGAGAACATTCGGACGAGCATTTTCAAAGAATCCTTCACCGATCGTAAAAAAAAAAAGGGGGGGGGGGAAGAAATGGAAGGCTGGAAGCCTAAAACACTTTTCACTCACTACTGCCATTACGTATAAAGCAAAAGCGTATAACCACTCAGTCAAAGAGTACCGTGGTCTCGTCCGAGATGGTTTTTGTCCAGTGGGCCTCACCGGTCACTCACTATATAAGCAGAGGAGGCAGCAAGCGGCTACCGCAATCTGCATTGTGCAAGCGATGGACGGTCAGAGGTGGAAATAAATAAGTTTTCAGTGAGTTGGACTCCAGGTGAGTAAACGAAACGAAGACCGCACTAAAACCCAGAGAAAAGAGTCGACAGCCGCAAATGAAGTCACGAAAAACCAATTCAATTCGTCCAGGAAAGCACGAAACACATGCAGAAAAATTAAGAAAGATAAAAGAAACGCGCACGATCTCCATTTGGCCCCTGTGTGGGCGACGATCGCTGTTTGGCGCGATGCGAGATTTGGATGTGGGGAGCGAAGACGGCGGATGCGAGAGAATCAAGAAAAATGAACGCCAGCACTCCGAGTTGCCAAAAAATAAAAAAACGCGAAAAAGAAAAGAGAAAGAAAGAGACGAAGCGATACGAAAGTGTAGAGGCGCCTAAATATAAGATCAGATCGGAAGCTCGAACAGTCCAAATGTGACGCAACAAGGAGAACACCGAGCAGGCTTTCATTGCCCCCCCCCCCCCCCCGCCCCGACCACCACCACCACTCCCTCAGCGCCTGCAGGCGTTGTTCATCCGCGACAGCCCCATCGGGCCGCGCACAAAGAAAGTCTCTGAAGGAATGTCGGGAGAAAGGGAACGATTCATCGCCCACTGTGCACAAGCGAAATAGGGAGGGGAGAAAGAAATAACCAGACGTCTGCGCAAAAGGGAAGGCTTCGAGTATCGGGAGGGATCTCACGCGCCCGACATTAAATAAAGCGAGAAGGAGTGGAAATATAGAAAAGTGACTCGGAGGAGGACAAGCAGGCAATAGCAATACAGAGAAAGAAAGAAACCAATAAAGAAATCGGGAAAGAAGTAAAGAAAAGAAAATACAAAGGCGAGATGGAAAACACAGCGGTGATTGAAGTGGCTGAACGAAGGAAAAATAAGAACGAAGGCGAGGCAGGAGTAGCAACTCGGAGAAACAGATGGGAAAAATGAGACACGGACACGACGGGCATAGGAGAGCTGAAAGAAAGTCACGACAATGTAAGGTAAGGTAACGTAAGGGAAGCCAGTGAGACTGCAAGGTCGACACCTTTATCTATACAACATGTTCCCTCTCAAAACAAGACTTGGACAAGGCACTGAAACCAAAGTAAACACGCGAAGAAGAAGAAGAAGAAAAAAAAAATTGGAGGACGCTTAAGCTTCGCCTTCAAGAGTGGAACGCGACAGCGTTCCCGATGACCCGCCAAGGGGTGTAAGACAATTGGCTACGGCGCAGCGACTACGCGTCCCGCATCGGACGCGGTGAGCGTCGAGCAACGCAGCGTTCGGCGCGACAACGAAATGTGCGCCTGAGCAAGCGACGCACGCCTGAGCCTTAGAAACAGCTCGTTTCTAAGGCAACACCGCGTTCACTAGAGGCGCTTTTGTACCGCTTTGAAGCATCGAACTCGTGGCTCAGGACTCTGCCTCTGGACACGGACGCGTTCGGACGCAAGATGTCGAGCTCTGCAAGAGCGGTTTCAGCGGCCGCGTCTGGCCGTGGTAACGGGTCTTCTGTCGCCCCACCGGGCTATCGGTATGTACTACCGACTTTGCCATCAGGCGAAACTATGAAGGAGTGTCTGTTCTTACATTGTGACGTTGCCGGGAGACCATACCGCCTCGAAGACTTCCGTGATCCGCTGCAAGAACTCGGTGTATTGAAAGACGTGACCGGTATTGGGCCCTTCCAAATGACGCATGTGTGGCTCATCAAGCTACGAACTCCAGAGGTGAAGGAAGTGCTGGTTAGAGCGGGAGGCCTGGAGGTAAAAGGGCGCTTTTGCGCCGTCATTGACCCAGTGCAACAAGACATCACACTTAAAGTGCACTGGGTTCCATTCCACGTTACCGGGGAAGCATTGAAGAAGGCTTTCGACCACTATGGCGAAGTGAAAGAAGTAAGACAAGAAGATTGGAAAGTGAGGGGCTTCGAGCAAGCCGAGTCTACCACGCGTATTGTGCGGATGACGCTCCGAGAGAACTTAACACCGGGCGCTCTGCCCCATTTGTTCAAGATCTTTGGTGGCTCTGTGCTGGTTGTCGTTCCCGGGAGAGCTCCGATTTGCCTGCGGTGTCGACGCAAAGGACACATTAGAAGAGACTGCAGAGTGCCAAGGTGTTCTGAGTGCCGGGAATTCGGCCATGAAGCACTTGATTGCGTACGTACGTATGCAAGAGTTACTGGCAGCACGCAACCCGACGACGAAGGTCTCGAATTGATGGAAGAGGAGGTAACGGAGAAACTGACAGCGTCCTCGGAAACGCCGGTTCAACAGGTGGCAAGTGTCGCAAAAAAGGTGGCAACGCCATCTGCGTCGACACAGGACGCCACAGCAGGAAGAAAGCAGAGAGAAAGAAGAAGGAATGAAGAAGAGAAGACACCGCCTGTGCCCGCAGAAACGGACCACGGGTGTGACGCGTTTAACGTGGAGATGGACGCGGAGCCAGAGACGCCATATGAGACGCCGGATGAGATGGTCACTGAGGAGCCAGCCGTGCCTTCCAAGAGGCACCGAAGCGATGCTCCAGAAGAGGAGACGCCGGCTGACAGTGTTCAGCGCCTGGAGCCGCAGTGGATGGTGGTCCGGTCGACGCGGGCCAAGAAAGGGAAGTCCGCCCCACCGCAACGGTCAGCGTCGCTCACCCGAGAAGGGCAGGCGACGCAGTGACCAACGCGACTGGTGTCGCGGGTGCCCGTTGAAGCTGTCGTGCCGACAGGGACGCTCAGTTTGTGAGGGTTGCTATTTGCTGGGGGCCTTACTGTTGTTTTGCTCTTGCTCTTTGAAATAGCTATGTCGTTAGCTCCATTGCGCGTGGGAACCCTCAACGTTAGAGGTTTTAGGGCGAGACGGCGGCAGCGTCAGCTCCGACGCGTAATGTTGGAAGAAGATTTAGATATATTGGCGATTCAAGAGACTAAAATAGAGAGTGAGAGTCAGACTGATAGTATGGTTGCACAGTTTAGTGACCGCTATACTGTATGCGTTAGTCATGCTGTTGGCACAACGGCCGGTTGCTGTATGTTTATTAAGAAAGGTTTGGGTATAGTTGAGGAAACAGTTATAAGTTGTCAGGGTGGTCGATTCGTGCTGTGCAATTTTGTATATTGCAACACAAAATACCGAATATTATGTGTGTATGCACCAACGAAGGTGAATGACCGGCTAAGTTTCTTTCAAGAAATATCGCACTATCTGAATACAGACAGATGTTTGATAGTGTTAGGAGATTTCAATTGCGTTTTGAGCTCGGACGATCGTTCGAGTGATGGATACTGGGCTGATAAGAGCGTTGTCTTTCTGAGGGGGGCCATTGGAAGAGCTCTGTTGGAAGACATTGCACATTACGCGAAAGAAGGCAATAAGCGGCATTATACTCATTTTCAAGGCAATAGCCATGCAAGGTTAGACAGAGCTTATCTTTCGCAAGAAATCGCCACAATGTGCGATGACTACAAGGTGCTGAACATAACATTTAGTGACCATTGTTTAGTAGCCTTCACGATAGGGAAAAAGATCACCGCAAAACCTAGAATGAAGTGGGAAACATGGAAATTAAACGCGAAACTCTTAAAGGACGACCAATTTCTAGAAAGTGTACGCACAGAAATTGCCAAAGCAAATAATGACTGTGAAAAAGGATGGGGTGAGCGATGGGAGCGATTTAAAGAAGTCGTAAAAATGAATGCCATAGAGCGAGCAGTAGAAATACGTTTTAAAGAGCGCCAAGAGGAAAATAACCTTAAAAAAATGCTTCAGGAATTTGTGGATGCCGAAACTGCAGCGCCAGGCACCTTTATGGAAGAAATAAGGGAAACAAAGAGTAAAATTGAGGCTATCGACACGGAAAAATACCGTGGCGCACTTATTCGCGCACGAATGGGAAAGATCTTGGCTGATGAAATGCCAACAAAGCGTGCATTGGGAACTGAGAAAAAGTATGCGAGGAGAAACGAAATAGTTGAGATTGAATACAAAGGGAAAATATCTAGAGATGCCGAAGAAATCAATTATGCGTTTACGGAATATTACAGGGAGCTCTTCAAGTGTAGAATACCGAGCAAGGCTGGGTATGAAAGCCATTTTCTAACCACTCTACCTAGGTTAGACGCCGAAGAAACAGATAGATTATCAGAAGATATCACAGCAAAGGAGATCGAAACTGCCATTGAAGACCTTAACCCTGGGAAATCGCCAGGACCTGATGGCCTAACAGCAGTTTTTTACAAAGCCTTTTGCTCTAAGATAGCCATCTTATTAGAGCATGTTTTTATGGAGGCGTATCAAAAAGGTCGTTTGCCACCGGCCTTTAAAAGGGCATATACAGTCTTGATACCAAAAAGCGATGATGCAAATAAACTTAACAAAGTAACAGGCTACAGGCCAATTACGCTGACAAACGTAGATTATAAAGTTTTAATGAAGATATTTGCGCGGAGACTACAGGGGGTTATTGGTGCTATAGTAGGACCGCATCAGACCTGCGGGATAAGAGGGAGGTCTATATTTACTAATATCCATGTGGCTCGCAGCATTCTTGAAACTTGTGATGCAGATTTTAGGAAAGTCGCTATGTTACAAATTGATCTAGAAAAGGCGTTTGACAGAGTATGTCACAATCTCCTGTTTACAATTCTTGGCTATGTCGGTGTTGGATCACTGATAACAGAGGGAGTTAAAATGGCATACAATAATTGTACAACTAACCTCATTGTCAACCATAAGCTAACCGAAAGGATTGAAGTGCGTTCCTCTGTTCGTCAGGGGTGCCCCCTGTCACCTCTTTTGTTCGCAATATATCTAGAGGCTCTCTGTAAAAGAATTATTGATAGTCCGGATGTGCGAGGATTCAGCCTAGAAGGATGTGAGGTACGTTTATTAGCTTACGCTGATGATGTTGTTGTTTTCTGTGACGATAAGGAGAGTGTTCGAGCTACCATGACAATTATGCGTGAGTTTTGTGACATGACGGGCAGCAATATAAACCTGAATAAGTGTGTCGGCTTGTGGCACGGCCGGTGGCAAACAACGCCGCGTGTTTTTGAAGGTATGCAGTGGAAGCTCACGCCTGGGATTTATCTTGGTGTACCACTAGGCACACATCGAGACACTAAAGACTTATGGAATGGCAAAGTGCAGGAATTAAAAGCTCAAACTGATAAGTGGGCCGGACGTGACCTCTCTATATTTGCACGTGCGGCTATCTGCAGAATCTTCTTGGTGAGCAAGCTGTGGTATCTCATGCAAGTCCTGAGTTGTTCCCGATTCAACCTCAAGAAATTGCATAGAGTATTTGCTGTTTTTGTGTGGCAGTCTGAATATGAAAGAACAAGCAGGAACAACTTGTTTCGCAAGTTGGGTCAGGGGGGCTTGTCATTACCAAATTTATACTTAAAGCAACTGATTTCTAGATTTTTGTTCTTACGAGACACGACAAATCCTTTCTTACGAACAGTTATTCAAGTCAGATTGAGCAATGCCTTACCTAACTTTGTTGTCTCGATGAGGGAGGGTGGGTGTTACGCAACGAGTAAATTTCTACGTGAGGTGGTCGTAGCATTTAGATTTTTAAACCACCACTTTTCCATAGAATATTTGGCTGCAGTCAGTCGTAAGCGGATAAGCTCGGATTTAATAGATATTATGTTCCCAGAACCCTTATATCGATTAATGTACCGCGAAGGCCAAGGGAAAGATGTCCTAAAACGTGTGAAACGAATGATTGTACCAGGGGGAGTGAAAACATTCTTTTTTAAACTACATACTAATACCTTGCCTGTAAAAACATGGCTAGAAGAAAGAGGGGACTATTTACCATGGGGGACTAACTGTTTGATTTGCAAGAAACCAGAAACTATAGAACACGTTTTTCTGGACTGTTGGAGTGCGGTCTTCTTTTGGGATATTATGCAAAGAACTATTAAAAAAGAATTGCCGTTAACAGCGCATGGTATCCGTTACCTATCCACAGTGCAAGACAGTATACCTTATGACATGTTCTTTCTTCTCGGCCTTCACAGTATCTGGAGAAACCGCATGGCTGTAAGGAATTGTGATATAAATGTGAGAACAGTAAACTCGTATTTTGCTGAGAATATCAGTAAACTGCGGGAAGTTTTTCAGAAGTTAGCGTATGACGATGATCTGTTATCATTGATGGATGCCCTTGCCAAAATGAAAGTTTTGTAATCTCAACCGCAAGCTTCAAGCGCAGCGGTGGGAAAGTGAATATTGTCAGATGGTGGGAGCAGTATGTATTGATGTATTTGTTGAATGTCTGGAAATAAAGAAAAAAAAAAAAGAACTCGTGGCTCAGTGGTAACGTCTCCGTCTCACACTCCGGAGACCCTGGTTCGATTCCCACCCAGCCCATCTTGGAAGTTGCTTTTTATTTATGAAGCGCCTGCCGTGATTTATTGCTCACGGCCAACGCCGCGGACGCCGACACCGACGCCGACGACACCGGCTTTTCTGCGACACGAGCTCCTTAACGCTATCGCGTTAAAAAGAACGGGGAGAGAGGCGGGCTGCATGAACCTATATTAATAATTCCGAGCACCGCTCCAGCGAGACTGGCTGTAGGGAAAAGGAGAACGCCTCGGCGCGGTTGTTCGTCCCTGTTGCTCGATGGCGGCATGCGAGGTATAGGGTCGGGAAAACGTTGATTTCTGCGACAGAAGGCCGTACGCCTCTCTCAGGGACGCGCGGCACGGCACAAACGCACACACACACACACACACACACAC
Organism: Dermacentor variabilis; assembly: GCF_050947875.1. Taxonomy (NCBI): domain Eukaryota; kingdom Metazoa; phylum Arthropoda; class Arachnida; order Ixodida; family Ixodidae; genus Dermacentor; species Dermacentor variabilis. The sequence goes on from NC_134570.1 coordinate 108,981,557, forward strand.
ACACACACACACACACACACACACACACACACACACACGCGCGCACACGCGCGCGCGTGTGTGTGTCCTTTCGCTCTCTAACGCGGTTTTACTGCCGCGTAGTTTGCTTTGTTGTTTCGTCTCGACGTCGCCTAGGGATCTTCACTTCTTGACGTCGACATTTTTTTGTGTCGCCGTCGTAGCAGCTGTTTACACACACGGAAGCGCCGCAGCTTAGCGCCGCGCTTCACTGCGGACGATACGGCGGCGCTTCTATAGCGTTACGAGAATATGCGTCGCGACTTAAGGAGGAGCGGAGGTATCAGGAACGCCCCATGGTTACGATGCGACGAGAACGCGAGCGTGTATATAAGCTATACAAGCTATACAAGTATACAAGTATACAAGCTCCTGCTGCTGCCGCTGCTGCGACAGCGCATAATGCCTGCTGTTTGGATCGCGACACTGGAGCGATCGGTTGGGAACTCGGCGCTGACGCCCGTGGTTGTACCTGGGTCGCAAGCCCCAAGGGTAGCGTTGGCCTGGCGGCCTGGGGTACAACTGGAAGCATCCGAAGGTCCCGGCAAAGCATGAGTCGACTGGTAACAACGAAACAACTTGTTTATTTTAACATCGCAAAGAGTTGGCGGTCAGGTTGACCGAAGTAGAGAGACGGGAGAGCACTTCACTCAACAGAAGAAATCGGAGCCCTCCTTTTGGCGTCCGGGGGCAGCTGTTTTTATACTCTCGCAGTTGAGGGCAAGAAGGAACCCCTCAAAAGACGAGCACGTGAATGTACAATGGGCTAATGGTGACGCACACTGTCGTAGCGCTGCGCACGATCTCGTAGCACCCTGTCGTGGCGCTGCGCACGATCTCGTAGCACCCGGTCGTGGCGCTGCGCACGATCTCGTAGCACCTGGTCGTGGCGCTGCGCACGATCTCGTAGCACCTGGTCGTGGCGCTGCGCACGATCTCGTAGCACCCTGTCGTGGCGCTGCCGGTTGGACACAATGACTGGAACGAGATCCTTGCTTTGGCATCGCCTGTTTCGGGCCCAATAACTGGAATGAGATCCCAGCTTTGGCATCGCCTGTTTCGGGCACAATGACTGGAACGAGATCCCTGCTTTGGCATCGCCTGTTTCGGGCCCAATAACTGGAATGAGATCCCTGCTTTGGCATCGCCTGTTTCGGGCACAATGACTGGAATGCGAGGAGGATCCCTAGGCGGTCGCATCGCCGCAGACGCGCCTGGAAACACCTGGCGATGAGTGTTGCGGCGACGACGATCGGGCCAAAATGTCTGCCGCCCCGCCGCAGACGCGCCGGCAAAACCACGTGTCGCAGGCGAAACGCAACAGACCGCCCCGCCGGGGGAAGGAGATCCCGATGGACAGGGGACTGCATCCGCTGTCCGGAGGGATGTCGCTCGATGATGCTCATAACCGAAGTCGGGCGTCCCTTGACGTTTCTTGAGCGCAGCGCACAGAGAAGGCCTCGTTCTCTCGTTCAGGTTCGCACGGGACACTGCAAAGTGACTTCGGGAGAGTTCACATTTTTGTTCTCGTTCCCGGCAAGCGTTAGAACTACGCTGAAAACTCAACCGCTCAGTCAGCAAGCACGGCACAACCCTCACTAAGCCCTGCCAGGCTCTTTCCCCTTTTTATACCACTGCCTAGTTCCTTACAGTAGTCTAGCATCACTCAGAACGCGTCCACAAATTGAAAAATGGCACTAGAAAGCATATCATCACTTTGAAACACTAAACAAAAGCAATATGTTAAAAAAAATCCTGCCTCAGGAAGAAAAACATCAGTAACAAACAATTTTGAGGCTGATTCCTACGTTAGGGGCTTCGACTTAAGCCATCGGCGTTACCGTTGAGACTCCCCTTTTTGTAACGTACCTCAAAGGAATATTGTTGTAAAGCGAGGCTCCAGCGCAGGAGGCGGCCATTTTTGGGAGAGATGGTCTGCAGCCATTGGAGAGGGCAGTGATCCGTTTCAATGATAAACCTCGAGCCGGCTAGATAGCATGACAATTTCTGAACGGCCCACACGAGACACGCACACTCTTTCTCGGTGGCGCTATACGCCTGCTCACGACTGGTCAGCTTACGACTAGCATACAGGACGGGGTGTTCTACTTCTCCATTTTCCCGTTGGCACAGTACAACGCCCATGCCTCGCTCACTAGCATCGCACTGAACAATGAACCCTTTTGTATAGTCTGGCGATCGTAGCACAGGCTGGCCTGTTAGGGCACTCTTTAGGGCGCTAAAAGCTCTTTCCTTTGTCTCGTCCCAGACGACTGTTTGAGGCTCTGTCTTTCTTAGAGCATCCGTCAGGGGAGCCGCGATATCAGAGTACCTAGGGATGTACCTCTGATAGTAGCCGGCGACACCCAAGAACGACCGAATATCGGTCTTCGTGCGCGGTTGCGGAAAGTCTCGCACAGCGGCCACTTTTATTTCAGAGGGGCGGCGACGACCCTGACCAATCACGTGACCGAGGTAGACAACCTCGGCCTGTGCTAACTGGCACTTAGGAGCCTTGACTGTCAAGCCCGCTTCGCGCAGGCGGGTTAGCACTGCCCGCAAGTGTGTCATATGCTCAGACCAGGATGCGGAGAATATCGCTACGTCGTCTAGATACGGTAAAGCGAATTCTTGCTGTCCCCGTAACACTTTATCCATGAGGCTTGAAAAACAGTATGGCGCGTTCTTCAAACCAAAACTCAACACTTTAGGACGGAATGTTCCCATTGGTGAAATGAACGCCGCATACCTACTAGCCTCTTCTGTAAGTGGAACCTGCCAATAACCCCTGACAAGATCTAGGGTGGAAATAAACTGAGCGCTACTAACTTTCTCAAGGCGCTCCTCGATGTTAGGGATCGGATAAATTTGATCCTTAGTGATGGAATTAAGCCTGCGGTAGTCGACGCAAGGACGAGGTTCCTTGCCCGGTACCTCAACTAAAATCAAAGGGGAGGTATAATCACTCTCACCTGCCTCAATAACACCGAGCTGTAGCATTTTCTTTACCTCAGCCTCCATAATATCGCTCTGGCGGGGTGACACCCGATACGCCTTGGATCGTACTGGCTCTGTGGAGGTAAGTTCTATATCATGAGTAAGTACAGAAGTCCTACCAGGCCTCTCAGAGAACAGACCTTGAAACTCTTGTAATAGCTGGTGTAGTTCGGTTTTCTGCTCGGGCGACAGCGGTGCTTTACTGATAAGGTCACTAATGACTTGACCGGTGTCTTCCCTGTTCGTCACTGAGCCTAGTCCCGGAAGCTCGATCGGAAGCTCTTCAGGAACGTTTACCATCATGCACACCACTGCTTCCCTTTGTCTATAAGGTTTGAGCAGATTACAGTGGTAAACTTGCTGTGCTTTCCGCTTTCCTGGCAGACTTACCACGTAGTTAACGTCCGACAGTTTCTGAACAATTCGCGCTGGGCCCTCCCACTGCACGTCTAGTTTGTTGTTTAGCGATGTGCGCAATATCATGACCTCATCGCCAACCTCAAAACGACGGGCCCTGGCTGTCCGATCATAATAAACCTTGGCCCTCTGCTGGGCCTTTGTCATTGCTTCACCTGACAACTCCTGTGCCCTTCTTAAGCGTTCGAGGAGCTTAAGCACGTACTCCACCACGACTGGGTCGTCGCCCCTACCTTCCCATGATTCTCGAAGCATGCGAAGCGGAGACCGAAGCGACCGACCGTACACCAGTTCAGCTGGCGAAAACCCCGTAGCCGCATGCGGCGCGGTCCTTAAAGCAAACATCACCCCAGGCAGACACAGCTCCCAGTCAGTTCGATGTTCAAAACACAACGCTCTCAACACGCGCTTCATGACGGAGTGGAGCTTCTCAACGGAATTCGACTGTGGGTGGTACACTGAGCTGTGTAACAGCTTTACCCCACACCTTTCGAGAAAAGTTGTCGTCAAAGCGCTAGTAAACACTGTGCCCTGATCTGATTGAATTTCTGCAGGAAAACCAACTCGCGCAAATATGGACAGTAGTGCATTGACTATCTCAACTGAGCTGAGTTCTTTAAGCGGCACTGCTTCAGGGAACTTTGTCGCTGGGCAGATCACAGTCAAAATGTGTCTGTACCCCGTGGCTGTTACCGGCAGAGGTCCCACTGTATCAATAACGAGCCGTCTAAAAGGCTCCGTAATGATAGGTACCAATTTCAACGGCGCCCTCGATTTGTCCCCTGGTTTGCCCACCCGCTGACAAGTGTCACATGTCCTCACGAAATGGTCTGCGTCCCGAAAACACCCTGGCCAATAGTACTCTTGCAAGAGACGGTCCTTAGTTTTCTTAACTCCTAGGTGTCCGGACCACGAACCCCCATGTGACAAGCGCAACAGATCCTGACGATAGCATTGAGGCACGACCAGTTGATCGAACTCCACTCCTCGGCGGTCTAGATACTTCCGGTACAGGACTCCACCCCTTTCCACAAAACGCGCAGTTTTCCTGGCGATACCTTCTTTGACATTGCAGCGCACGTTTTCCAGGCTGCCATCCTTTTTTTGCTCGGCTATCAAAGCCGACCGGCTGACTTTTAGCAACCTATCAAGTCCGTCTGACGTAGGCGCGATGAGCAAATCAGTAGATAGCTCTTCTAACTTTCCCGTGTCGGGCATTTCCTCTCCAGTATCTGGCGCCTTTAACGTTACAGACTCAAGTTTATTCAGTTCGGGCGTGCTCGGAATATCAGCTTGCTGCGCCTCTGACCCTTTTTCGTTGTTTGATAACGTCGGCCCCGCAACTATCGCCTTTGCAGCGAGCTCCCGAACCTTCGATCTGGTTAAGGCCTGAACACTAGCTTCACCAAACAAAAGCCCCTTCTCGCGCAGGAGGTGATCGGACCTGTTTGAAAATAGGTACGGGTACTGGGGTGGCAGCATAGATGACACTGCCGCCTCTGTCTCAAGCGCTCCGAAAGGTCCTTCAATAAGCACTTTTGCTACCGGCAGACACACGCTATGAGCTTCCACGGCTTGCTTGATCCACGCGCACTCGCCCGTGAACATATGGGGTTCTACGTAAGATGGGTGAACTACATCCATCGTAGCTGCGGAATCGCGAAGCACTCGGCACTCTTTCCCGTTCACGAGGAGGTCTCGCATGTAAGGCTCGAGAAGCTTCATGTTCTCGTCCGTGCTGCCTATTGAAAAAAACACAACTTTTGGTGTTGTTTCCGGACACTGCGCCGAAAAGTGACCCGGCTTCTGGCACGTATAACAAACGCCCGCTCGCCTCATCTCGAACCGCTTTCTGCGTTCGGCTTCGGCTGCCGTCTCTTTACGTTTGGTCGGATTGCTTTCACTCGCATCCTCACTACGCGTGTCCCCCTTAAATCTCATGGGCGTGAACCTTGGCCTCTCAGACTTGGAGCCAAATTCACCCTTTTGACCGTCCTTAGCTCCGCGAGCTCGACGCGTCACAAACTCCTCGGCTAGCTCAGCGGCTCTAGCCACCGTACTCACGTCTGGCCTATCCAAGACCCAGTATCGCACGTTCTCCGGTAACCGACTATAAAACTGTTCTAGCCCGAAGCACTGCAGAACTTTATCGTGGTCACCAAACGCTTTCTCTTCTTTGAGCCACTCCTGCATGTTCGACATAAGCCTATACGCAAACTCTGTATATGACTCACTTCTGCCTTTCTCATTTTCCCGAAACTTCCGACGGAACGCCTCCGCAGACAGCCGGTACTTTTTTAGAAGACTCGATTTCACTATGTCGAAATCCTCTGCCTCCTCTCTATCCAAGCGAGCGACTACGTCGGCCGCCTCGCCGGGTAACAAAGTGAGCAAGCGCTGTGGCCACGTTTCCCGAGAGAACCCCTGCTTCTCGCACGTTCGCTCAAAGTTAACCAGGAACAAACCAATGTCCTCTCCAAGCTTAAACGGCCGCATCAGGTCAGTCATTTTGAACAATACGCGTTCTCCTGCACCGTGTGCCTGACTTCCATTACGAGCGCGTTCCATCTCTACCTCGAGACGCTTCATTTCCAAAGCGTGTTGACGGTCACGCTCTTGTTGCTCTCGCTCTTTCTGTTCTTTAAGTTCGCGCTCCTGTTTCTCTTTTTGCTCTTTAAGTTCGCGCTCCTGTTTCTCTTTTTGCTCTTTAAGTTCGCGCTCCTGTCTTTTTGACCTCTCCTCAATAGTCTCAAGGCATTCCGACAGCTCGTCATCCTCAGCCTCTAACTCAAGAATAGCCTTTAGCAGTTCAGGTTTTCTGAGTTTGTCTGAGACATCCAGACCCAACTCTCTTGCAAGCTCCAACAATTTCGGTTTGCGCAACGACTTCAAATCCATGGCTGCTCTGAATGCTGCTTTCTCTACTGCTTACTATTGTCTTGCCGCAAACTAACCCGGCAGCAACGACAACCACAATTACCAGCTCTGTTTCTGACACTAACAAAAGCCTGGCAAAGCTCAGAAGAAGAAAGTCCCGCACTCACCAAACCTCGCAGGCAGGAATTCCGCGCAGTCGTTCCGCTGCAGGCAACCAGTCGTCACACAGGGCTCGTTGCACTGCTCCCGGATCGTCGTTGAGCTGCTCAGCATACAGTCAACTGCATCTCTTTGCTGCTGGCCTCCGTTGTCGCGATCTCGCCGCTGGCAGACCGTTGTTTGAAGTCGTAGGCGATCTCACCGCTGCCAACCAGATGTTTGGATCTGACTTGCTGGTACGATCTGTTGGGAACTCGGCGCTGACGCCCGTGGTTGTACCTGGGTCGCAAGCCCCAAGGGTAGCGTTGGCCTGGCGGCCTGGGGTACAACTGGAAGCATCCGAAGGTCCCGGCAAAGCATGAGTCGACTGGTAACAACGAAACAACTTGTTTATTTTAACATCGCAAAGAGTTGGCGGTCAGGTTGACCGAAGTAGAGAGACGGGAGAGCACTTCACTCAACAGAAGAAATCGGAGCCCTCCTTTTGGCGTCCGGGGGCAGCTGTTTTTATACTCTCGCAGTTGAGGGCAAGAAGGAACCCCTCAAAAGACGAGCACGTGAATGTACAATGGGCTAATGGTGACGCACACTGTCGTAGCGCTGCGCACGATCTCGTAGCACCCTGTCGTGGCGCTGCGCACGATCTCGTAGCACCCGGTCGTGGCGCTGCGCACGATCTCGTAGCACCTGGTCGTGGCGCTGCGCACGATCTCGTAGCACGTGGTCGTGGCGCTGCGCACGATCTCGTAGCACCCTGTCGTGGCGCTGCCGGTTGGACACAATGACTGGAACGAGATCCTTGCTTTGGCATCGCCTGTTTCGGGCCCAATAACTGGAATGAGATCCCAGCTTTGGCATCGCCTGTTTCGGGCACAATGACTGGAACGAGATCCCTGCTTTGGCATCGCCTGTTTCGGGCCCAATAACTGGAATGAGATCCCTGCTTTGGCATCGCCTGTTTCGGGCACAATGACTGGAATGCGAGGAGGATCCCTAGGCGGTCGCATCGCCGCAGACGCGCCTGGAAACACCTGGCGATGAGTGTTGCGGCGACGACGATCGGGCCAAAATGTCTGCCGCCCCGCCGCAGACGCGCCGGCAAAACCACGTGTCGCAGGCGAAACGCAACACTGCACGCATGCCTGCGGCGCGGTTGCGTCCTACGCGGGCGTTGCCGGTTAACGATTTGTTTTTTCTTTGTTCTTTTTTTTTTTGAGTCGCAAGGTGCGAATATGCGTCCCTGACGTGTATGCGCCGTGTGTGCATTTGAGAAATAAGACATACGGTGCATACGGCGCACTACACCGACTTCGAGCCAAATCCGATTCTAATAGTGCTCCCGCGCAATTCGCCCATCGGCGGCAAATCGAAGCGCGGTGACGTCGACGTGTATGGCGTGAAGGACATTTATGCAGTTTGGATTCGTTACCCATACATCCATAACGGCCCCGCGAACTCGGTGAGGCGCAAGAGAAATTCGACGCGCCGCGCCTTCCCTAAACGATATAAGTTTTTGTCACCGTTCAGAGACGCTCGAGTTATTTCGCGAGTTTGGTTTAGCGACACGCGCGCGTGCGTTTCCCTACCATACGTATAACCATATAACATAACTACCACGTGGCACGGTATAAACAGCAATAACCATACCTAACCGCGTGGCTTCCATACCATACTTATCCGACCCGACACGCGCGCGTGTTGGTCGGTTACGTATGGTACTGGAAAGCAGGGCAGAATGGAATGACGGAGCGTTGCCGAAAAAGAAAAAAAAAAGTTCACTTGTTCAGCGCGTTACGTATACATTGCGCATCAACGACAACGCGTACGAGAGAACGGAAGCTCCGGTGGTTTGGTATTTGTTTCTTGCGAAACTCGCGCTGCGCAAACGTGGGCGACGAACAGAGGTGGAAGTGGGATGTGGGGGGGACAAGGATGAGCTCGACGCTTGTTCGCGTCTTCCTTTGTTGTACTTCCATGTGCGCGCCGCTATAGTTTCATTTTACAACGTCTCCACGCCTACCGCGCCCCTCTTCCTCAAATAGCAAGTATGGAAAGTCATAACGTTGACACAACAAAACTGCGCGTTATTCTGTACAGGAACCGCTACTGAAAGCGCGTGTGGTACTATTATCGTCAACCGCAAAAAAAAAAAAAAGAGAGAAGTTGCAAGGCTGCAGCCCTTGCAACTTCGCACGCAGGAGCTTGCGTATACACATGCACTATATACAGAGGCTATTCGTCGTTCGCGGCGAGCATGCAACTGTGTAAGGCCACGCGGCGGCTATAGGCTAAAAAAGTACTAATAATAAATAAAACGTACACCTCACTCTAAGAGCACGAGCGTTTTCTTTTTTTTTTTTTTTTCGTTTTGTGCCCGTCCAAATGCGGCGTTTTGTGCCCATCCTTACACGGCGTTCTGCTCAATAGCAAAACGCCGTGTAAGATTTGGAGGACGATCTCGCCGCTGCCACCATTTGTAAGGGTTGAAGGCCGTAGAGAGGAACTTGGGAGGAACTAGGCGTACATGGTTTATTTACAGTATTTACATTTTAAACAAGAGATACATCGACAGTCTAGCGTGGCTCCCAAATGGAGCACGCAAGACGAAGCTTACAGCAAACGAGCACACAGCTCACGAGTACGAACACGAGCACGCTGACGAGCACGATCACGAGCACACACTAGCAGCGAGAAACAGCCGCTTATAAACAGTCTGTGCTCCCTAGATCCCTAGGTGAGGGAAAAAACGGCAGTTCACCGCCGATTCGCAGCGTCAGACATCAACGCAGTCGACCCGCCGGTTGTCCATTATCTTGAGTCTTGAAAGGCGCGTCGGTTCCCCGAGCTGACCCCAGCAGCGCGGCCGCCGGTTGCCCACTGTCTTGCGCCTCCAAATTCCAGAGCTGCCTTTCTCCTGTAGTCGCCACGAGTGTCAGCAGACTGTGACGAATCCTGGGGCCCACGCACCGCAAAGCACTCTCTTGTTAGGGAAGCTCTTCTTGCTGCCGAGAGAGACCATAAGACCCGTCAAATCAACCAACAATACGTTGGGCGCCAAACGTGGCCCACCCTGCTGTCGTCACCGATTCTCCGAACGAGGCGCATGGTGGATTAACGCCGCCGTAGTCCGCAGTTCTCTGAGGGAAGTTCATGGTCGGTTAGTGCTGTCGTCCTCGCTGGTTCTCTGAAAGGCGCCACCACCGCGGGTTGATCGAAGCACGCGCAGCGGGCTGAAATAGCTTTGCAGAGCAGTACCCCTGCAGGCCGATCCTAACAGCCGCAGCTATACAACCCGGTACGTCGCCAAGTTATACGAAGTCATAAGACTTCGGATATATATATATATATATATATATATATATATATATATATATATATATATATATATATATATATATATACATATATATATATATATATATGCAACTGCCACGTAGCTGGACATAACCAAGGTAATGTTCTTTGGCGTCGCTAGGAGCAAATCAGTTATTTAAGTTTTCCCTAATTAGATAAATAGTTCGTATTATTAATTGAAAGACTTCATTAAGTTATATAATCGCAGCAAAAATTTCAAAAATTCCCACTCTGCCCTTCTGCACGTTGCTCAATACGTGTTGCATAAAAACATTTTTTTCCACGCTTGAAAGAAAGCCCGCGGAACACGGAGTAAGTACCGCGCGACAAGTCGCGCGGCTCTTTCTTTTTTTTTAACTAGTTGGCGAATAAGATTTCCCTAATTAACTTTTCAAGTAACCACCTTAGGGCACACATACTATATATAGAATAGAAGCCGGAGAGTTCGCGAGGCATGTCCATTTTGAGGGAATTCTGGAGCTGGCACTCCATAGTTTCGTAATACGCGTGTGCCTTTCCAAGCTGCGCAACGAAATGCATTGTGCCTTCCAGCAAGATTTGTCGCGCACAGTCTCGTGTAAAAAAAAACACACAATAATAATTAGAGTTCAAACAATATCACTTTACCGCAAGTTCGACGGCGCTCCTCTCGAAACGCGCGCTATATACAGCTTCGAAGTTTCAAAATTTGTTCCAACTGGACGCACCCGTGGCCTGCCGCCAGCGGCGACCGCTTGCAGATATTTTGGCCACCTTCGGCGGCACTGTTCATTCGCCCGTCGCTACGCGAAAGAGTTGCAGCAGAGCGCAGTGTTTGCGTTTCCTGCAAAACCTCGCAAAAAAAAAAGAAAAAAAAAGGAAGGAAAACGCGCCGCGGCCAAAGTTTTCAACGCCGCTCGCGGGGCCCATTTTTCGTAACGTACGTTCTGAAACCACGTGCATCCGGACGGACCCATGGAGCGAGCTTGAGACCGGACGTTTTCTTTGTTTGTTTGTTCTCCGTTTCCTTGCCTTCCATTTACTCCACTGCACCGCCCACACCCCGAATCCTTCGTCGCGCCTATGTATAGCGACCCGTTTGCAGTACAGCGCTGCGGAGCGCTTCAAATTTATCGCTCGGCTTTTAAATACGGACACGCGTCGTCGAACGCGCGCGCTACCATGGCGTCGGCTGTATATGTGGTGCTGAGCCGCCGTAGCAGCCTGTTTATTCTCTGCGACGGAAGAAAAAAGAAAGAAAAAACGAACAAACAAATTGCGAAAGGGAGAATCGAACAGTCGGAAGATAAAACACGCTCGGGGGGGTGAGGGCTTTCACAGCACGTCGTCACCGTCCACCTAAGTAAGGTACGCTACGTGTACGCGTCCTCCACCTCCTATTTTTTCAACAATGTTCTACACGCTTTAGTATTCTAACCTCCTCTCCGCACTTTCTTGCCGAGAAAAAAGGAAGGGATGGCAAAATGGGAAGGGGAGGGAAAGAACTGCGCATGCGCCGTCGTTGCCAGAGATTCCTCAACCGGAAACGAGCGCGCGGCAGCGGCCGCTAGCGCAGTTTCCTTCTCGCGAAATACCGCCATATATGACTAGAGTGCACTAGAATACGGTGATATGACGCCGCCAGGCTTTGACGGTGCCACTCTCTCGCGCGAACGCGCAACGGAGCGTAGGTGAGAAAGGCACGAGAGGCGCGACAACTTGCCCGACGTTCCTGGGCACGAAACGTATACACACATAACCGAGTAGCCAGCGCCGCGAGGACGTGTGTGTGTGTGTGTGTGTGTGTGTGTGTGTGTGTGTGTGTGTGTGTGTGTGTGTGTGTGTGTGTGTGTGTGTGTGTGTGTGTGTGTGTGTGTGTGTGTGTGTGTGTGTGTGTGTGTGTGTGTGTGTGTGTGTGTGTGTGTGTGGTAAGCGGTATGCGGAGGAAGCGCCGTCATAATATTCGTCCGGAATTCGCGGATGCGGGCAAACACCACATAAGCGCACACAATAAGCTCGCGCACACGTATATAAAGGAGGTCGGGTGGGGGGGGGGGGGGTTGTTGGAGGTATGCGCAGACAGCGCATAAAGCCCCGAGTTCCGCGCGTCGCTGGGAAGCCAGGATTTCAGAACGCCGGAAGAGCCCCCCCACTCTCTCTCTCCTTACCCGCGCGCCTCCTCGCTGCGTCGTTTCCGCTCTCGCCCCGGAGCTAACCTGTGCGCCCACAACGGCGTACACCTTCACAGAGCCTCGCCACGAAACGACGCGCTGGTCCATCTGGATTCTTGCGTTCCTTTTTTACCTCGAGGCCCTCCGCCGAACGGAACATGTAGAGCACCGACGGAAGCGGGAGAGGACGCTTGAAAGAGGGAGGACGGAGAGGATATAGAGAAAAAGAAAGAAGTTTCGCTCCCTCTCCACACGCGAGGAAATGATGCCATGTTGTCACCGTCAAGCACAATCACCTTCACACCCCCTCCCCTCTATTTTTAGTACCTACTTCACATTTTTTTTTCGTCTTCCTTTTTTCTTTATTTTCGTCAGTACGTACGAACTGACGGTTCGCCTTTTCCTCCTAGAAGAGGCACAACGGACGCGATCAATAAGAAGGGCCACAGTCAGTCGATCCGATATTCAGCGCGTACTGGAATGCGACTCGGTCATGCGCGCTACGTATAGTTCTCGCGTTCGAGAAAGTGGCACGTGATGCTCGTACTCATCTCCGTTTAAAAAAAAAGTAAACGTTTAAGTATCTGTCAAGTCGATGAAATGTTCGCCTTCGCGGTGTCTTTCCGCCGTCACGGCATGCAAGGTAGCCAACGCGAGGATACACCCCGTCCTTTGCTTTTCGCAACGTGTCCGCCACAGATACATATATATATATATATATATAAGGACATGTAATGAGGAGGGAACATAACCGATGGTCATTAAGGGTTACGGACTGGATTCGAAGGCAAGGGAAGCGTAGCAGAGGGCGGCAGAAAGTTAGGTGGGCGGATGAGATTAAGAAGTTTGCAGGGACGACATGGCCACAATTAGTACATGACCGGCGTAGTTGGAGGAGTATGAGAGAGGCCTTTGCTCTGCAGTGGGCGTAACCAGGCTGATGATATATATATATATATATATATATATATATATATATATATATATATATATATATATATCCTGCCCATGCCCCCCATTTCTTTTTCTTGATTTCAACTAACATGTCATTAACTCGCGTTTGTTCCCTCACCCAATCTGCTCTTTTCTGATCCCTTAACGTTACACCCATCATTCTTCTTTCCATACAGCTCGTTGCGTCGTCCTCAATTTGAATAGAACCCTTTTCGTAAGCCTCCGGGTTTCTGCCCCGCACGTGAGTACTGGTAAGACACAGCTCTTATACACTTTTCTCTTGAGGGTGTATGGCAACCTGCTGTTCATGATCTGAGAATTCCTGCCAAACGCAGCCCAGCCTATTCTTATTCTTCGGATTATTTCAGCCTCATGATCCGGATCCGCAGTCATTATATATATATATATATATATATATATATATATATATATATATATATATATATATATATATATATATATATATATATAAAGCCACTAAACAATGATTATAGCAGCCAAGGTGGCTCAGTGCCTGCGGCGTCCTGAAGTCGCGGGTTCGACTCCCCGCCGCAGCGGCCGCATTCCGATGGGAGCAGAATGCAAAAAAAGAAGAAAAAAGAAAAAGCTCATGTGTACCTCAATTTACGTGCGCCTTGAGGAATACCCAGGTGGTCGAAATTAATCCGGAGACCTCCACCATGGCGTCCCTCATGGCTCCCTGCGCAACTTCGGCAGTTTGACCCCGCAATTTGAATCCACGATTATAGTTTTTGTCGACGCGTTTACCCTGGCAACTGAGTTCAGCACACAGTCTGTCATTACAAAATTTAGAGGACGCTTAAGCTTTGCCTTTAAGAGTGGAACGCGAAAAAGATCCCTGACTCCTTGTCAGGCTTCCCGGTTACCGGAGCTTTCTAGCGATGGATGGATGAATGGATGGATGTTATGAGCGTCCCCTTTGGAACGGGGCGGTGGATTGCGCGGCCAAGCTCTTTCTATTATACTGCCTAATGTCCTACCTAGGTTAAAGAATAAAAAAAAAGAGGAAAAAAAAAACACTATGAACTCCCACAACCAAATTTTCTTATCCCCTATTGCGAACTGTGCTTTTGTACGTCTCCGTTTTTTGTCGTTTCCCTACTTTTCTTCTACCAATCCTGCAATCGCCTCTTACTAATGCCTATTGCGGACATGTTTACTTTTTCACTGCTCACCGAACCCAGGAGCTTCAAGGAGGCCAGTGGTGCCTAAATCGACCGCTGGGTAGACGTCTTCACATTTTAATAAAACATGCTCCGTAGTTTCCCTAGCTTTACCGCAGCAAGCACGCCGCTCGCCTCCACCATTCGTCTCCGCGAATGCGCGGAGGCGAGTGCCACCTGGGTGGTGGTGTTGCAAGGAACCGAGCCGGCCGCGCCGCTTTGTGATTGGTAGAAACGCCGGAAAATGGGTTTGTCTTTGAGTTTCCGCGTAACGGAATTATGTTTTCTGGTATATTCAAATTACATTCCCACGCTATCATGTCTGTAGGTTGTGTTTAGGTCGTACTTTACGATTTTTCTGACCCATTTTACTCTGAGGAATTCAGTTAGTTCCGTAAGGCCTCTGCACCACGCGGAGAGCCTGCGTGGTTGTGGTTAGGAACGATTTTTTTTGTTTTGTTTTACGAAAGACGCCGACATCGGATTTTTCTTTCTTCGCGACACGGGGCCCTGAACGCTGTCGCGTTAATGGCTTTGCATGTATACGCTCAGGTTGAGCTCAGCGTCACGAGATGGCGCCACCGGCGCTGCTGGTCGCGTCTACGTGTCTCGGGTTACCCGGTATGTGCTAAGTGCGAGGTCAAGTGCTAAGACGTGCGAGGTCAAGCTTGAGAATCAAGAATAATGACGCGTAAGGTTCATGATGTATGATAGAACTACGCAATTAATACTGCGCAACGACCTCTGGTATAAACTTCACCGAAGGCACGCAAAGCGCGCGAAGCACAGAGCGCTCCAAGTACCGCGCATGCGCCGCAGCCTCGGTCATTAATTAATTTCCGCTCGCCGACGGAGAGATTAATCAGCGGCGACATCGCCACAGAACCTAGTTCAAGCTTGAGACGTACGAGTCGAGTTGGGCGGGAAACACGCGTGAGTCGGAGTCGCGCGCCGTCAAAGATAAAGAATGCGGAGCGCGACAATCGGCCTACAAACGCGGATATTAGAAGTTTTGAATACGAATAAAATACTTTGTTTCCAATAAACGGGTTTTGGATTCGCAAACCGATATTCGATTTTATCGAACATTCGATGCAAGCTGAATATGAATAGGTGTCTGCTGCAATTATTGAAACCTGCCAGCGATGGGGGGGAAAAAAAAAAGAAGGTCCGAATATGGTCGGCCGGCCATTACAGGTGCCCACGGCAAGCGAATTAGAGCAAATGTAGCGAGCTCCCTCACTGAAAAGCCGTTCAGGCTAGCGACATTCTAAATAGCCTTGTGTATATACAAAAAGAGAAATGAAGATTGTTTCAGTACCTTCTCTTTCCTCGTTTACTTTTCTACACTTCTACAAGAAAGAAACCGATTCGCATTGTATTAGCTTATTGAAGTATGCCGAACTTTAGAATATTCACAATAACTTCGATACAACAATTTCGTTGTCCGAGTACCCTCACTTCAGAGGGCGCCTTAACAAAAGGTGGCTGAACGGCGTTTTTAAGAGAGGGAGAAAGGGAACGCCCTTTCCTTCCTCACCGACCATTCGGCGCTGCTTCTACAGAGAATCGTCAGAATGAAAGCATTGACTCTTCCTAATGTAGAGCATTTATTTCCTTCCTTACTTCGCACTTGCTCCTTTTCTTTTTCTTTCATCTCCACCACCACCTCCTCCTCCTGCTCCTTTTACCCTTGCACTGCTTTCTCCCTCATCCTTCACCTATCGTTTCGTTCTTTTGTCGTTCACTCACCATTCTTCCTGCGTACATTCTTTCATGCTTCCCTTATTCAAGCATCCTTTCTTTCTTCCCTTTAATTTTCTCCTTTTCTCTTATTACCCTTCCTTCATTCTTTCTTTTCTATCTTATTCAGCTTCTGTTTCCATTTTCCATGTCTTTCATTCCTTTCTTTTTCTTCTTCTTGCCTTTTCTGCTTCCTATATTGCTTCGTCTTTCTTGCCACATTCTTTCGTTCCATGCCAAAGAGTGGGACGGCGGAACCGGAACGCATTAGGGCCTAGATCCCTCGCTGCTGCTGGCCAAGGATTTTGCGCCGCACAGTTGAAATAAACAGGGCTGGTGCCGACGAGAAGGGTGGAGGCAAAAAAAAAAAAAAAAAGAGGGGGCGGGGGGGTTCTTCCGTAACCCTAGCTATAGGCGGCTCAAGCCATAGGTTCGCGCGGCGAAGAATAGCTCCAGAAAGCCAGGAATCTCTAGCACCGCGGTGGCGTGCGTAGCTTTGTTTTGTTTTTTTCTCTCTCTCTGTCTCTCTTGTTCTTCTTTTTGTCTTTTCCCAGTGGGGCTATATACGCGGACTCACGGGAGCCAAAGTCAAGGCTGCTACAAAGCGGCGGCGAACGAGCGATTCGGAAACGACCGCAGAGCGCGAGGAATTCGCGCCGGCACCGCCGGAAAAGAAACTAACGCAGCGTCGTAAAACGTGCGGCGCGTTAACGGAGTGCACGACGAGCCGAACAGAGGAAGAGGCTCGCGTAAAATCGGGCACGTGCGCAATGGCGAGCGCGTATACGCGCATTCAAGTAAGAACAGACTCCGAAAACGCCGAGAGAGAAATATCATGATAGAAACGAACGCGAGAGAAAGAAAACTTTGAAACAGCGATGAAAGTAGTGTGTAGAATGGATATACTATACAACCGGTGCGGTGGCTCAGTGGATATGACCTTCTGTAGCTGAGGTAACGGGTTCGTTTCCAGTGGTGGAACAGCCATTTCACCTTTCGGCGCAGGTACCGGCGCAGGCAACAAGCCGATATGGCGCATGCAGTAGCAAACACTTTTGGCGCAGGGTCCGAAGCCCATGTGCTTATCACAAAACTTGCAAATCTTAACTGATGTAGTCAATATGTTGCGAACACGGGTTTGCGCGACGATTACCCTGCAAGTGCGGTCAGGAAAGGACGCAACACTCCTCGACACCGCGACGCACAAAAGGGCGCTATACGGCACGTTTCGTCGATATACGGCGCAGAGAAGGCACCACAGACAGATCGTCAGCAAACGCTTGTTTATTAACCCATGATGCAACACAGCGCGATATTCACGGCGTGCGCGCAAAGGCACACCGCAATACCGATCAGTACACGCGCCCGGACTGAACATGACATCGCGCAATACACTGATGTCATGCCACGCACATTAGGGAGCTTTCCGATAGGGGCCGCAAAGGTTTTGCAACCGCAAGAAAAAGAAAAATAGCGTCAGCGCTATACTATGTATGTGCGAGACGCAAACAGGGTTTTGCGTTTGCGTCGGTGGCGCTGCATTCCACCGAAACAGCGCAGCGACCCAGGCTCGACGCAAAAGCTTTGCGTCAACTGGTCATCCATCGAAGTGGCGGCTCTCGCCGCGTATCCACATTCGGCCTCATTCGCTAATACCATGTTGAACTATGCACCACGTGCGATTCTAATCGCCGGGGCTCTTTTTGCAAAGGCCCGTTATCCCCCATATAAACATCCAGGAAAGCTTAAGTTTAATCCTAGAATGTGACGTCCTCCTTTGGCAAACCCCGTGGTACCACGCAGGTTCGCTGAACACCGAAACAAAGTGCCAGCAACCCGGTAGAGCGGCACCACATTGTACTTTTGCCAGAGAAAAATGCACGAATGCCGAAACCGAAGGTTCCGACGGGCCCATATAGAGTTTCTCACTATATAATGAGAAACTCACTATAGTTTCTCAGTACATAGTGAGCAAATATATGGAAGGGTCTCTGCTTCCATCTGTGATGATGATGATAGCGTGCTGTTGGTTTTGATTTCAGTTTTGCTAGCTGCGAAGCATCGACGAAAGGAGGGATTCGCTCTTATGCATGCTTTGGCGCAGTCTCGGCGCTATTTTTCGCTAAAATGCCAATTTGGCGCACGATGGCGCAATGGGCCGCTGTCGGCGCAGTTTGGCGCAATTGGTGCAGCTGTTCCATTTCTGCGTTTCCTAGCTGCGGACACCGCACATCGGCGATGCCCGTGTACTTAAATTTAGGAGCACGTTAACATACCCCGGGTGGTAGAAACTAATCAATAAACTTCTACACTATACATGGCGTCCCCGATAACCCACCGTGCCAAGTTCCACGGACGCTAAACCCCACAACATCATTACTTTAGGCATATACAGTACCAATACTATATACCCTTCCGGCTCTACAAGACTCCTCTCTTATATACGATATAAAAGACCGCAGCATCTGCTATAATTGCAAACACGTAGTTTACCAACCTAGCTTAACTCGACATCCCCATTCGGTGCTCCCCGAACAGAACAGGCTAAGAGTGAATGTCGACGCGACGGCTTAGAACGCAACAACGCCACCGGCGCGATCGAAAGCACACGCACGCGCGCGTATACACGCGACTAGGCAACGCTTACCCGCGCCCTCCGCAACCGAGCGCCGCAGCGAGAAGGCGCGCGCCCAGTGCACACAACAAAGCGCACGCACCTCGGCAGCTTCGTGCGCAACGTACCGCAGGCACGCGCCCCCACCGCTCGATCGAAGCGATCGACGCGGCGGTGAGCTATCGACGCAACAGCGCGGGCTCTTGTATACAGCCGGGAAGGGCCGGGTGGCGCCGGGGCCGAAGGAAGCCCGCACGCAGCGTCGCCGACGACGACGACGCGGGAGAACGTCTTCCGGGCGGATAAGTGAACGCGACGTTATATTCCGGAGCGAGTCGGGGACGAACGATCGGCCGCCGACGCCGCCGCGGTATATTGCGGGGCGGGTACACGCCGCGCAGAATGGCGACGGCGAGCATCGAAACACGCCTCGCCGCCATCATCATATCCTGCGCATAACGGAAACAGGGAGCGCAAAAAAAAAAGAAGAGGACAAAAAAATAAAGTAATGAATGGATCCGGGAACAGAAGAAAAGACCGAGTGGAAAAAAACAACTAAATGCGTAAAGAAAAAAAAGGAAAGAAGAAAGAAAAGAAACGGCAGTGACAGATGACATCCGCACCCGCAATCTCAGCTAGGACACCGACGAGGAGTTGGTGGTGCGTATATATAAGCGGCGCGATACCCGCCACGCGGGCGAAAACGCGAGTCGTGCATCATCCCGCGTTCAGACCGGCGCGTCGCAGCTGCGGCGACGCGGATTGGCTCTCGCCGACGAGTGCGTCTCGACGACGCGTCGACGAGAGAAGGCGGCTTTGGCGCGGATTTTTCTCTAATAACACGCGCGAAATGAGGCGAGACGCGCGCACGCGCCACGCCGTGCAAGTCTGAAACGCAAACGCGCAGCAGCGCACGAGAACGGTGGTTTAACGACTAATGACGCGTGGAAACCGCGAAAACGCGACCTGTTTTTTTTATGCGGCGCGGCGTGGCCGCAGGTGCGAACGACTCGCTGTTGCGATACAGGACGTCGTTTCGTGTCCAATTTCCCAAACTCGCTGTCTGCGGGCGCATAAGAAAAAAAAAAAAAAAACTCGCAACTAGAAACAGTACCGACGATGACGACTATATATGCGTATACGTATGCCGAACGGTTGCGTGCAAATGCAAATCGGGCAATAAAAAAGGAGGGCGAATAGATTTTCGTAAACTGTCTCCACCAGCGGTTTTGGAATGATGGGCGCTGCGATGTTCCACGAGGCACGTGTTTCGGGTGCCGGCTAAGAAAATTCGCTTCTGAACCTTCCGCGCCATTTGTGTAAGGCTCCACTGCCAACAACGATCGGGTACATACGGACATTCGCAGACAAAGTACATACGTCACATGCGACACATGTACGAGGAGGCGAAAGCCGTTTTCTCAAGCAGACACCTTTCGAAGTGTTTAGCAGAATTACAACATTTATATACAAACAACCCGCCCGCTAGGGATATGGAGGTTGTTTGTCGCGCCTCCACCCGACAGACAGGCGAGAACACGACATCGTTCTCGTTTTTGTTTGTTATTTTTTGCTTCGCATTTCACCTCGTATAGTCGCAGCGACGATTGGATTAGCGCGCCGTAAACGCGGCCATTTTTTTTTTTTGGATCCCCCGAGGAGACATAACACGCGTCGGCACGACCGTGCGATAATGATCGGCAACGACCGCGGTCGTTCGGAAGTTCGCTCGTGCAAGCGCGGGACGCAGATCATTCTTCAGTGAGGGAAACGACTCCTGGATATACGAACGGCTACACGCATGGGTGGCGTAGGAGCTGCGTACCATCATTACGACCGATACGTATAGAGATACACGCAAGCCGCAAAACAACGAGAGAAAAACGTAGGTATATACATTATGGGCTTGTCGGAATAGTTCTGCGGAAACCCGCAAGGTGGAGAGAGGTAATTTAATAAAGGGAAAATTAGACATCGACCCGTTCGTAGCAACTGCTACAGAGGAAACCCCCATACGGGTTCCTCGAAAGAAAAGCCTCGCAGTTGAAGAAGAATTCGTCCGCACAAGAGCCGCGGGAACGTGTCAACAAAAAGTAATTACGAAAACGCGAATGACGACTAGGACGAATTTTTCTTCAACTGCGAGCCTTTTTTTTCCGAGGAACCCGTATGGGTTTCCTTTGTACCAGTTGCTACGAACAGATGGATGTCTAATTTTCCCTTTACTAAATATAGCTTTGTGTAAGTATAGGCTTGTGCCTCTGTTTCTGAGCACGTTTAAATTTTTTTTATCTCTATCTCTCTCTCTGTGTGTGCGTGTGTCTGATAGATAGATAGATAGATAGATAGATAGATAGATAGATAGATAGATAGATAGATAGATAGATAGATAGATAGATAGATAGATAGATAGATAGATAGATAGATAGATAGATTTCATTGGATGGATGGATAAACATTTCTATTGAATCGAAAACCATGCCGGGAATTTAATGTCTGCCGATTTCGTCAAAAGCCGGAGAGAGCTAGTTGGCCCGTCGCTCCACATCACGTGGTTGGTAAGACTGGTCATGGCCGCCGATATCTGCGGCGAGACAGAACGCAGTGTGGCGCGGTCCCACGCCGACAAACTTCTCCCACAGGCGGGCGTGCTTCAAAGCACCCGGAACTTCCGTACAGCTGCCGAACAGCTATAAGGGAGCGCGCTTGCACCTATCTTCAAGAAAGGCCTACCCGGTGGCAGCGCTCGTCTGCCTCTCACGGAAGCGCCGGATGCTCGACTATTTCACCAATGCCGTGGTGTTGAGAAGGGGCATCAAGAGACCCTCGAAAATCTCTCCCCCTTTCAAGATGAGAAACCATATAAACAAGCGAGCGCCAGGTATAGCGGTACAAGTCTACCCATTAAAAAAAAAAAATGAAGCAAGAACTGTGGGATTCCGGCGGCACCAGGATTCGAAACTAGTACCTCCCGCATACGAGGACGGCACCAACGCGATCTCGGAGGTCATGCTATGGACGGAACTAGGTGCCACGTGCGCCGTATACGAAGAAGGAGCAAATCGGGATCGCACCGCGTAAAGTATAGTACAGAAGCACGCGCATGCGCGCTTACATATGCGGTAATGTATAGAGTGGAAAGCAGCATCTTAGAGCACTTGTCACAGCATATATGCTCACGGTGCTCTGTGGTAGTCAATGAACATGCGCCTAGGAAATACAGCTGGTTATATATATATGTATAT
Source organism: Dermacentor variabilis (assembly GCF_050947875.1). Lineage (NCBI taxonomy): Eukaryota > Metazoa > Arthropoda > Arachnida > Ixodida > Ixodidae > Dermacentor > Dermacentor variabilis. The sequence continues at coordinate 109,003,269 of NC_134570.1, forward strand.
ATATATATATATATTACCAGCTGTATTTCCTAGGCGGTATTTTCTATCGATGGAAACGACAAGTTCAACCAGGGCTCTACGCTCCCAAGTGCTTCAGTGCGCCCCGGATCGTTCGCGGGCTCAGCAATATTGACAAAAGGAAGACGGTGTGCAAATGAGTAACTCCGCGCTATATATGCGGGGGCGGCTTCGAGAGCTCCAGAGTCAAACTCGAGGGGCCCCTACTGAAAGAACAAAAGAGAAAAACAATGGTACGAAAAAGATCGGCGGGCTGCTCGATAGAACGACCGAGAGAACCGACGACCAAGTGCCGACGACGTCAATTCTCGAGAAGGAAATGCCGCTCCTTTTTTTGCAAGAATTTTTTTTTAAAACCTATACGGGCACGCATTCGCGTTTTCGTAACTACTTTTTGTTGACGCGTTCCCGTGGCTCTTGTGCGCGTTTCCGTGAGTACTTTGTTTTCCACCAACGAGGGCCGTCGATTGTACTATGTACTTTGTAGTTGTACTTGGTAATTTTGTGAAATGCCCAGGAACATTTGTGCTCGTGTAGTTATGGTGCTTGTGTCTACGTGAACTTTGGAATTGTCGTACTTTCTGTATTCCTTTCTCGAAACATCCTTTTTTTTCTCTCTAGCACTTCTACGAATTAAAAGAAGAGGCCTATAAGCCGGCGCCATCCAGCGGGCACGAGCATCCTTTTGAACGCAGATGATAATTAAGAAAAAAAAATAGATAGATAGATAGATAGATAGATAGATAGATAGATAGATAGATAGATAGATAGATAGATAGATAGATAGATAGATAGATAGATAGATAGATAGATAGATAGATAGATAGATAGATAGATAGATAGATAGATAGATAGATAGATAGATAGAGAGAGAATTCGGCCTGTACCCGCTGTCGACGCTTCGCCATCGGCCCCGTTGGATCGTCTTTCCGCGCGAGCGGATTCGAGGCGCCCGGAGACAGCAGTGTTGGCTCAATGCGACGCGTCTCTCATGCGGTGAAAACCGAGTCGCGAACGACGGGTGAATTAGACGCGCGCGTGCGGCGCGTCGCACAATGGACGACGAAAGTGGATCGGAACGGCGCGCGAGTCTTGGCAGCGCTTTGTACTTACCCACGCGGTACACGTACGGGCTCGGATTTCCAATCTCGGATGCAAGTTACGGCGAACAACACATCATAATCTCATCGTTGTTTACGACCGAACGCGGAGGTGCTTTTTCTTTCTTTTTTTTTTTTTTTGCTTTAAACTTTGCGATCTGCTTATCAAGTAGAAGAAAAACGAGTGCAAAGTACAGGACGCCCTATATATAGCGTTGTTGCCGCAGCGTCTTCCGCGTAACAGCCGGCTGTAAAACCCGTTCTGTGAACTGCTTGGATTGCGACACATCCCGTTTATTTATTTTTTAATTTTTTTAAAGCGATAGCGCTCTTTTTTTTTTTGTCTATTCGCACACTTTGGATGGTTGGGCGGGCGGTGTGCTGTCGCAGGATAAGATGGAGCGGGAAAGCACATGGGGAGGGTAGCGAGAGTAAGGAGTAGGAGAGAAGAACGGTGGATAAGGAAGCGCGGGTGCGGGGGAAGATGTAGAAGGGGGCGCGTGGTTTTAGCCTGATTGGTTGGCGCAGGCGACAGCACGCAGCCGTGCGAGGCGTAAGGTCACCGAGATGACGTCGTGAGGCCAGCAGGTCAAGACGTATCGAGCACCCGATCAAACACACACAAACGCGCACACGCTTATATATATATAACATAGAATTCAGAATGCGTTCTATTCGAATTGAAAAAAAAAAAAACATACTTTTCACCAGTCTGGTACGTCGCATTGGCGAAGTGCTCACCTTTGAACAATCTTTCAGTGATGGATATATAAAAAGAAAGCAAGAAACATGTTCCCTAAAAAAGCTGAACAGAGCGCTTGATCGGTTCATGAGCGCAAGTCATTGCGACTGCCACTAGCTTGATTATTCGGTGATGTTTCTTGACCATGGAATTTAGTGTAATTTATTCATCATAATGAAAGACCATGAAACAAACATACAGAGCAAAAAATGGCCTTGGAACAGTGGTCTGAACAACCGGCTTGAAAACATTATAATTGCTGTTCAATACTAGCTGTGCGAGCTCTAATATGCCCTCCCCCCTCCCCCTGCCCCCTTCTGCCACCTCTATATTTTTTTCTATTCCCATTACGTAGAGACACTAAATAGAAATATTCGATAACTTTAACCTGACCGAGAATTGCTTCAAAACCCTATTTACGTTAACGTCGAGGTAAGTAGTACGTTGGTTATTAGAAGAAAGAATAAAGGCGAATTTCCTTGTCGTTCTTTCCTTCTTTTTGCTCCAAAACCACGACAACGGTACGTTAGTGTAAAGTGAAATATTTTGCAGTAATTTTTTGTATCTCGGCTACTGTGGCGCTAGTAAAAGGTGTAAAGCTTTTCAACTTCAATTTATAGCTCCTTTATATTAATGTAGCTAATCCTTACTGACAAAGAAATTAACTAGGCCTGAGCTGACGCCGTCAAAATCTATGACGTCGCGGCAAGCTGGCGCGGAAAGATGACATGGAAAACCTGCCTATATCGCATTTCTTTTTTTTATTTCTGCTGACTTACTAAGCCTTTTTCTCAAGGTAAAACCGCTCATACGAGCATGTGATGGCAAATAATTTTCTACTTCTTTGCTGCTAAGTAGCAAGGACACGGACACAGAAGGCACGTCAGACAACGCAAATTTCCAATAACAGATTTATTTCCAGTTTTCTGCAGCCGGTATACTTACTGTTAGCATCCCTCTAGATTTCACATGCCGCCGACAGAAGACATCGCAGGTGAAGGCGACAAAGGGACTACTTCGGTTTTTGAAAGAGACTGGATTGGACAAGCGGCTGTGAGAGTGATGTCACGTACCAAGCCAGATTGATAAGACTCCAACGGACGATGTGTGTGTGCTGTGCTATGTGCTCTCTCTCCCTCTCCCCCTTCCCCATCTTTAATCTCCCCCATCCCTCTCCCATGTGTAGGGTAGCAAACCGGTTAAGCTAAACTGGTTAACCTCCCTACCTTTCCTTCTCCCCTTTTTCCTTCCTTCCTTCCCTCTAGATGCACTTCGCTGTGCGTTGGTTTCGTCGCAATGCAGACGTGCTCTACACGACGTTTCGGTTGGCGCGAGTGAGGAGCCAGCAGGGAATTGGAAATCGTCGGAATTCGGCGCTGTCTGACGTGCCTTCTCTACGCTCGCGTCGTTGCGATCGCGTTAGTGCAAACGAGATCGTAAATACCAGCTTAACTTTTTTTTTCTTTTTTCACTGTTTCGCATCTCTTTGCGCGTGTGCCGGTATCGCCTGAGCCAAAAGCGTGACGATTAAATGACGGTCGGCCCCTCTCCCGTTTCCCAGCTAATAACCGTTCTCCTCGCGGTACAGTGCTAAGAAAAGGAATGCGCGAAGCTCTTCCCGCATCGCGCTTCACGTACCTGGCTTGAATTGTTGCAAAAAAAGAAAGAAAGAAAGAATAAAAGGAAAGGAAACCTCATCGACATATGTGTACTACAGCAAACAAGTGTCGGAACGTGACGACAACAACGGGCAAAGAGCAACACGGGAAGTGCGCCTGCAACAAGAACGAATCAACGGATGTTTTTTTTTTCTTTCAGTTTTTCTTTCTCTCTGTTCTTTTTTTTTTTTTCCCCTAGCGCTCGCGCCGCACCAAGGAAGAACCGTGGCTGGTCGATATTGCCGCGCCGGTGTTGTGAACGTGCCTTCATTACGGACGTGCGCGGCATGTCTCCCATACGGAGCGCATTCGAAAAAGGAACAGTTGATCGTCGTCTCTTTCTCTGTCTTTCTCTTTGTTTCTTTTCTTGTTTCTTCTCCGTACGTGCAGTTTTGCGTCAAAAAACAGCAAAAAGAAAGTTTTGGAGCAAAAGTGCGTTATGGCGGAGCAAATGAGGTGAAGAAACAGGAATCATACCAGATCTCCACGTCTTTCTCCTCTGTCTTGTTTTTTCTTTTGCCGTTCAAAAAGAAAATGCAAAACTGGAAGTGAAGGATAGAAACGCGAGTGCCAGCAATTTCATACTCCTCTTTTTCTCTCTCTCTCTCTCTCTCTCTCTGTGCACGACAGCGGGTTTTATTTCACGTCCTCGTCGGAGTGTCGCTTCCGGAACGACCATGACGACCATACACGCGTCGAACGCTGCTGCGGTTTTTCACACCTTCTTCCATCGACGCAGCTTCGACGCAGGTATACACGTAGCGTCTCGATTCTTCTACCCGCTGCTGTCGCTGTTCGCAGTGGGCTGCCGAAAATGCGAGACTGCGTGAATTGACGCTCGTCCACCGAGTCGCGCGCACGTATAAAACCAGTCGAGACGGTTCGCATCGCGTGCGGTGGCGGCATACGTATATAGCGCTATGCGGCTCACCACGATGTCGCCAGTTCGATTCCCTGCCGCAACGGCCACATTCCTATGGTGGGAAGATGCATCAACGGGTTTCTTTTTTCACATCAACGCTAAATGCCCCTTGTTCAAACTAACTGAGATTGTTTCATTAAGGAGGCCCTCACAAACCACCGTGCCATTTTCGAGGCATTAAAATCCGTAAATGTTCGCGTACGGATTTCCGCACTCTACACGTACTCAGCGCAGACGAGAAGAGAGAGAGGGAGGGCGATAAATGACATCTATTCCTGTAGTACAACCAAAGGGACAGAGATGGATAGCGCTTTCTTACGGCGTCATTAAAGCTCCACTTTTCACTTTTGCTTATTTTGTGGCGCTCACTGCTGCTCTTTCAGAGTTTCATTGCAAGTGAAAGCAAGTGCGTTTTCTCTCTCTCTCTCTCTCTCTCTCTCTCTCTCTCTCTCTCTTTTTTTTTTTTTTTATCTCGTCCCATGATCTTATATGTCTTAAACCTGCAGTAGCATGCCAGCCCTTTTGCTCGGCTAATCTTCCAATACATCATGAAAATTTCTCTCAAGAGCGCGCATGTACTTTGGCATGCATACAGGTTGGTGCGTGTATACGGTGTGCGGTTTCTTTGCGACACTCTCTTGGAATGCTCAATTTGTGTGCGCGAGGGGGTGGACTATGCGGTGTGGACAACCTAACGTGACGGTGCGTGCTCGAGAGACTATTGCCCCGGGCTAGCGGTCTGGCGTAACGCAGCTGCCACATTCCGAGCAGTTTCGCTCACAGAGTCCAAATGCGTCGCACCTTTCTAGTTCACTATATATGTTGTCTTTTATTCTGCGCTCTGGGCACCGCTATAGCTGCGCTGTCGTCTACGGTGGCTGTTACTTCAGTGTGGAGTCGGCTCTCTCTCTCTCTCTCTCTCTCTCTCTCTCTCTCTCTCTATATATATATATATATATATATATATATATATATATATATATATAGCCGTGCGTCTACAACGACCAAAAGGCTAGCGGACAGTGCACGGTAAGCCGCCCTGGGCAGAGATGCGCCGCGGCTTGTGTGCGTACATCCGACGTCCATTAGCGGATCCCGGATGCTGGGGGGCTAGAGGTTACACCGAGGGTACAGAGAGCGAATGGCCAAGAGCGGCACGGCCGCGTACATTGGGGTATGTCTTTCACGAGAAGGCGAGAGGACAGGCCCCCAGACGAGGGAAAGCGGAAGAAGGAAGCGGATCAGTGAGGAGGCGAGAAAAAAGAAAGGTATACAAAAGAGGATGGAGACAACATCGGCTGGATCTTTACCCAATACAGGACATTACGTAGCTTTCCTTCTCCGCCAGCCTTATGAGGACACTGCACGTTTTTTTTTTTTTTTTTTGGCCAAAACCGTGCAGCGATACAGCATCTATATTTATCTGGCGCTATATAGCCGGATCAGGCCCAACGATCCCGCAACTGCTCGAACGTTACGGATCGGACACGCTGATTGGTGAGCATCACCTGTATTGCGTATCGCTACCTGGCCAATCATGGACCGAGATCGCAAGTCTGCTCACCCGTCATAAGGACTGGTCGCGATTGAGTCAGCAACAGCTGTAACGGACATCGCTAGCTTTTCCAATCAGGACCCGAATTTACGAGGTTGCTCGCACGTAAACACCGGTCGTCATTGGTCGGCAGCATCTGCGGTGCGTGAAGCTAGCCGGCCAATCAGGGAACGAATTCACGAGGTTGCTCGCACGTAAAGTGCGCGCCGTCATTGGCCAGCTGCACGTGCACTGCGCACACAGCCGGCTTTCCTGAAGGTCAAAGAAAGGGCGATGCGCGAGAGCGTCGCGACCGCCAACCGCGAACCATCCTCATCCTCGCGTGCGAACTGCCTTCCGAATTCGATCCGTGATGGTTCGACACCGGCTCGCTGTGACGCCTACAGCGCTGCGCCGTATTAACGAGACGCCCGAGTGTGCACAGCGTGTTCCGAGCGAACATGGAGTGTCGCGGACCACCATCTTCTTCCATTTGCACCACGGTCGCGCGCTCGAAACCCCGCAACGACTACAACGACAAAGCACTCGTCGAGGGGGGTGAGCCCCGTAGCTGGCGGCAGCAGGAAGGGGAGCTGTATAAGGCGACGGACGACGCAAGATTAACGAACGGACAGGGAGGGGGGGGGGGGGGGGGTGAGTGGTGCGGTGCTTTTTTTTCCCCGCCGCACAGTCAGCAAGAAGGCGGCGTTAGACTATACACAGGCGAGACGGTCGTAAAGCACGGTAACGGCAACTGCTGCGCCAACGAGGACGGCTGCCTTATCCCGGGAGCACTCTGTGATGTCCTCGCGCAGTAGCCATCTCCGGCGATGAGTCACCCATTAGGAGAGCAGCGCGCGCTCCCGGTCGGTCGCAAAACGCCGGCAACCTCGCAAGACATTTTCGCTTTCGCTTGATGTGCGCCCTTGGTGACGATGAAACAGGTCGGCACCTGCGCCGCCATGCACCAGGCTATTAATAACCGTAGTTATAGCAATACCTGCTATGCATTTAGAAGGACTGCAGTGGACGAGGAAGTAGCTGCGTAGCCAGCCTGTCTTAAGAAAGGCTCTGAGAAACGGCAAAGCTTACTGAGTTATACTCCTCATATAGTAGTAGAGCAAACTTCCACAGTGCTAATAATACTAAGCACGAATAACGCGCCCGTCTCGTTTTAGGTGTATCTTCTTCTGCGTCAGGGTTTGTCTTTCTTTTGTTTTTTTTTTCTTGCGCGTCGCTCGGCTTTCCACAGTACTTTAGTACCTCGGTGCCCATGACTACGATTTAGGACAAAGAAAGGTATTTCAGTTATGAGGCAAAAGCGCGCCCGCTTTCATTACAATCTGCTTTGAACGGGAGCGCAACAATGCCGGCAGATCACTGCAGGCCCACTCCCCGATTTTTTTTTTTTTCACCTCATTCAACTCCGCTCATACGGACCGAGCCAAACGGTTAATCGCCGCTAACGAAACGTGCGCCACGAAGTTATGTCGACACCCGCTCCCGTCTATAGCCGGCGGCGGGCATCATCGGGACGCCAACAACACACGGTGGCAAAGGGACTCCTACGGCGTCGAGCCGTGCGCGCGTGTGTGTTCTCAGCGAAAAAGGTTACCGGGAGAGCAGCGATCGATCGACCAGGCAGAGGCAGGCAGCCCCGTCTCCATACACGGCGAAGGGAAAGAGGTGGCCATGGAAGGGAAAGGAATCGCGCTCACGTTGCCCCGGTGACAGTGGAGAATAGGGGAGGCGGAAGGGAGCGAGTGAAGCGTTCGGACCTCCCCCGTCCCTCCTCCTCCTCCCCCCTTTTTTTCCCTAAAGCTCGCCCGAGGCGTCAAGCAAGCTGCGCGTCTTCCTTGCTTCCTTCCTTCCTTCCTTTTCGCTCGCACGTAGCCTCGAACCCAAAGCGCATGCGCGCGAACCTCAGGTAGACGAGAGGCGCAACGAGAGCGAGAGGGGGGAAGCGAGGGAGAAAAAAAAGGCAGCTGCGTTCCTTGCAGCGCCAGGTCAAGGATCTCTCCTCCCCAACTCGGCAGGAAAACCCTTTCTGCGGCTCCTCGAGGGACGAGAACGCTAAACAGAACAAGGCGCAATACGCCGGTTCGTGTTTGCGCTTTCCCTCTCTCTCTCTCTCTTCGGAGGAAAACGGCCGCTGGCCAACCACCGCGGGCCTCGGAGACCGTTCAACGTATAAGCACCGCCGTCGCAGCGCCGTTATCTGTGCTTAACCCAATCTCGGCGGGTGGGTGTGCTAATGCGGCCCCAGATTTGTTCATTTGTTTATTCCACCAGAGAACGGTGACACGCGTGGAACGCGAGCATATGGATTCGAGAGGTGTGATACCTACTTGTCCTGCAGATCTGAACCTCTTTAGAATGCACTCTTTTTCTAGCCCCGTAGGTCAGCGATGAAGCCACCAAAAAAGAACCGCAGGTGTACGACAAAAATCCCCCCTCTCCCGTCCTTCAGCGGCCCGTGCGCATTCGCTTCAGCAGCCAGCCCTGTACAGCCTCTGTACTGCCGTAGCTAGAAGAACGCCCGTTGCAAAAGTACTTGCTTAATAAAAGGACATAGACAAATTTACTGTCATCACTTTTTCAAGTTCAAGACCACTTGTACTAGGATTCTTACGGGACTGATGCGCTGGTGCTTTCAGTTGGATTAATTGTTCGATTAAGTTTTTTTTTCTACAGGCGTCAAGTCCATTCACTCTAAACAATCAGAACATTACAAGACGGCCGAAGGCTGACTTAACCTGTTTGCTTGCGGTCCCCTTTAAACAAATCATGCAGCCTCCATATATATATATATATATATATGCTAAGCTACAATTGCATCGGGGAAGGTCTCTTCTAACCTACAAGCGCGTTCGTATCGATATAAATTGAGGCATACGAGTGTGGTGTCAACGAGTTTCAATCGCCGTACCGTATTGCGTAACCGCATACTGGGTTCGATACGAAGCCGCGGCAATCGTGTCATGGCCCGTTGGACGGGTCCAAGAGCCACAATTGCGCTGAAATCTGTGGACATACGTGTTAAAGAACCCACTCAGGTGGTCAGAACTATCGAGGGGCCCTCCATAGGCGGCACTTAACAAACACCCACGTGCACAAAGCTTTGGGGCATGAATACACTCATCAATAAATGTTGTGCCACACCTGCCGGTCCCGACGTGGGACTAGCCGGATGCGCGACGAGTTCGCGTCCTCGCCGGACCTGCAATAAAGTTTCTTCACTCACTCACTCAAGAGCCACTGCCTGCCTTCGCACGCGCACAGGGACCGCGTTGCCGGCCAAAGCGCACTCTACACAGCGCAAACCAGTGGACACTTATAAGCAGCAACCGACGGTCCAGCCCGAGCGACATAGGGAGGCACGGAGGTTAACCAGATGTAGTTCTGTATGTCTACAGTGCGCGCGGGGGAAGAGTCTGTAAATGAATATAAGCAGAGGGGGGAAGGAAACGCCAACGACGTAAATAAACAACGGTATAACAACGCGGTATAAACAACGGACCCACAGTTGCCAGGCAGCGTTTACAAAGTCTGTCATGTAGGCCGCAGTAGAAAGCCTCCCCGGCAAAAGCGCACAGGACCAACGCGCTCAGCCGTCGCGGAGGATAGCGATGTGATGTGAATTCGTCCGAAGAGCGAAGCTGTTAATCGTCTGTGAGAGGAACGCGGTGCGATCGGGTTAAATTTATATTCGCTTGTTCAAAGCACGTATGCGTTAACGTCTGATACTCACAATTGTCACTGTGCCTGCCTGCCCCCCCCCCCCCTCACCCCCGCGTAGCTGTGGTGGAACACAGTTTGCTTATCAAACGAAGCGTACCAGCCGGCAGCGCGAGCAGCTGTTTGCAAGGGACGCAGTGGCTCGGCAACACGCACCGCTTTTGGCTTGCATAGTTAAGTGCGTTCTTTTTTTTTTTTTTTCTAGTGTCCGCCGGCAAGGTCGAGAGGGTCCGCGCGGTCGGTAAACAAAAGCACCGGTCGTCATCCGCACTCGAACCTCGCTCAAAGAGCGTTTCGCTTTCCCACACGCTGGTTGCTAAGCGTCGCACCGACAAAGTGACGGGCAGTTTCCGTACAGCGTGCCTCTTTAGGATAGATACACAACTACGATTCGGACATCCTCTAAGAAACAAGATGGCGTCAGTAAACCTTGTAAACGATGTAAAGGAAACTACATAAAGGTGGAATATACTAGATAGAAAAGAAAAAAAAAAGAAGGAAAACGCTGATCACAGGCACGACAAGCGACACAACATGGAATGGGGCATCAAGAGGCAGGTAGCTATAACTTAGCTGAGATATATATGAAGAACTGACGTGAGCGGGTCATATATGTGGTGCGGTGGTCTAGCACGAGCAACAGAACGAGAGTCGAGGGAAGGGTAACGCCGTAAAGGGCGCTGAGATGATAAAACTTGCAGGCATGTCGACGATGCAGCCGGCTGGACATAGGGCAGGTGTAACCGGATATGGGCGGGTAAAGGCCTTCGTCGTGGAGAGCACAGTCGACCAAAAATGCTTGCGGACCACTAGATCTCAGAGAACGTCCAATTTCCCGGCAGCTTTACAACGCAGCCTATAAGTATTCGCATTTACAGCTTCCACCAGTATATGTGAACAACATTGTGATGTTTGGTGTTGCCGACTGATATTGCAGGCTGCTCTGAAATTGGACGTTTTCTTAGATTTCGTTGTCCGCAAACGTTTTCTTCTTTTTTGTTGTTGTTGTTGTTGAGGGTACATAAACAGGCTGACGAGGATTATCGTGAGATAGAATGAAGGCTGCAATAATTGGCCGATATCAGCCAGGACATGCTGCGTAAAGAACGCGAAAACGCTGGCGCGTGTATATAGGACTTCGAAGTCGATATCGCACATTTCCCGCGAGTGGTCCCGATTACGATTCAAAGCTTCAAAATGCTTCATCGGGATGTTGGACAATCGCACGCTTCCAGTTCGAAGGATTTTGCGAATCAGGATGTTTTCAAAGCAATGGAGTCTGCGCGGCCTGCAGCAATGGGGCTACTGACATGACGCGGCGAAGCGATGGCTGCTCCGACTCTTTCGCAGCGAGGACCAGGCCCTCACACTCTAGTTCATTGGGAGATTCTTTAGGATGTCTGCATATTATTTGCTACAGTCAATATAGATCGTACAGGTGACGGTCTGTGGTATTATACCTCCTCACAGCTATTTCGTCGGCAACTTCCCGAGGCCGACGACCACACCAGAGGCGATAGACAGGCTATCGGATTTTGTCTATACAGAGACAGAGTGAGTGAGAGAGGAAAAGCAGGGAGGTCAACCACACGCAAGTCTCAGGTTTGCTACTCTGCAGGGAAGTTGGGGAAAAAAAAGGGTGTTAGAACAGATATTTCGCATACTTCATATGGTCAAAAATACTACTGAGCTAGATCACAGAAGCTAAGCGGTGTTGTGCTCAATAGGGAGCAGGACACCAGAGTACCTCAAGCGCGAACAGGTCAACCCCCCCCCCCCCTCCGTCGGAAAATCATTCAGGGGTCCGCTTTAAGGGACAGTTAGAATGTGAGGGTCAGCAGATGTCCCATCCCGTTTCTCTAAATACAGGCATTATCAATTCATTTTACTTTCTCCTGATCTACAGCAAAAACAACGCTGCGACGTACAAGAGATACAATGTAATACAATCATCGCCGGGAGTATGTTCTATAATGATGGCCGTAACAGAACTTGATAGCTTTCCACTTTGAGCGTATGCAGGGACACAAAGACGTAAAGAAGAAGAGGAAGAAAAAAAAAAGGCGCATGTTGAAGACACCGAAATGGCGACACCGCGTAATGCAAAACGCTGCGGGCGCTCTCTTCCGGCGTGCCCCTGAGGAGCAGGCACGCCGAACATACCCACTATTTTTCTTTCCTCTTGTACCGTAAGGCAGCGGCGGTACGTGCACTTAATTTTTTTAAAACATATTATCTTAACTTCCACGTATAACAGAACGGTGGCTCCGCTTTCAGAAACATCTATATATACGTCGCATCTGTTTACCCCGGATTCGTGTTTCGCAGACAGGCGTGCCCTCGCTATCTATAGTCCACAGTTTCATAAGACAGCTCGCTTCGCAGGACACTAGCAAAATCACAATGCGGGCTGCGTCGGTATGCATATAGCAGCATATGCTGCGCCTCGCGCACCGAAAATCGGGCAGGCGTAATCGCCCACGAGTTGAGGGCGCAGCCCACAGCGTTCCGTTTTCCTCGTCTTACGTAACTCCTATCAGCTGAAAATATTTAACGATTTCCCTCGCAGAGGACAAATGATACCGCAGTTTTTTCTTTTCGGCCGTTGTTGCTGAAACCGTACGCTTCACAGGGCGCGCTATCCGCCCGCACAAGCAACGTGCGCGCGGAACCCTTAGTTGGACGAGCACTGACGACGAGAGTGTAGCATTACGCAAGCATACGAAGCATATTTGATACGTTGGTGCTGAAAAACAACAGCAAAGATTTCTCGCTCAAGGTATCCCAGAATGCTGAACTTGTTGAGAATGTTGACATGTTTGTGTCGATGCGGCGACGAGTAATTCAAGCATCCGAGAAACAGCTAATGGCGACGAATATATCAGGTATGTAACAAAATGTTGAGTGACGTCGCTTGGCTGTGTCGCACAAGCTTTATTTGCTATTATTAGGCCTAATTAGAAGGGCAAAAAGTGCCTCTAATATCATTTGAAAGCGCACCTTGCTCTTTGAACGAGAAATGAGGAAAACCGAGAGCCAAGTCCAACGAAATCAGCGAGATTACATTATGGGGTTTTACGAACCAAAGCTACGATTTGATTATGAGGCACGCTGTAGTGGGGGAATGGGGATCGGTTTTGAACACCTAGGGTTCTTTCACGTGCCCCTAAATCTTGGTACACGAGCTTTTTTTGTGTGTGTGTGCATTTCGCCTTCACCGAAACGCGGCCGTCGCGGCCGAGACCGGTCTTGTGACTTTGCGAACCGGTTTTGCGAGCAGCGGGTAAGTTCAACCGCAAGTCCAACCAAATACCGCATTCACTCGAACACATGCCGGCTGGCAACTTCAAATACGAATATACCTGCGGGTACACACACACACACCCATATATATATTCGGATAGAGGCCAACCATTATCTTTCACAGAGCATAGCAACACGCAGACAGGACATATTGCGTTGCTTTTCGTCGCATTCAACGAAGCTCAAATGTAGCACATGCGCTGCACTGTCTTCTGAATTTGACGGGCCGTCATGGTTTGGACCCCAGAACGGCCGGTCAACGACCCCGTTCGACATGCCGACAGGAGAGGGAAGTGGACTTCTAGTGATGGTGATGGCCTGAACACTAGGACAGGTGCCTCCTCTCTGATCACAATTTTGAGTGGAACTTTTCTGGTCAGGATTACAATCCAACCTCCCAAGATTTAAACATTATTTGAAAACAAAAAACAAAACAAAAAATTACCGACGATTACGTTAATTCCTGATGCGAAATTTGAGCGCAGCAAATAAGCTGTTTCACCTTTTCGATAGATTGAGGCAAAGAAATCGAGCAACACATGTATGCGCTATCACAGAATTTTTTTTTATATTTCCCGTACTCCTGGATCATCTCGACGGCGGCGACGGTAAGCTTCTGCTTCGGCGGCACGCACCTCTGGATTCTGACGGCGACGGCGCTGGGCCTCTGCTCTGGCAGCTCGTTTAGCAGCAGCAGCAGCAGCAGCAGCAGCAGCAGACGGAGGACTTCCATCGGTCGTCTCGCTCATGGCTCAGAAAGAACTGGCAGATAATTTCGCAGTGGCGAACGGCAGCGGCAATTTCGGCTCGGGCGGTGCACATATACAGATCCGCCGCCACCGATCTGGCTCTCTGATTGCCACCGCACAGGGGTTGCATTGGAGGAGGAGCGAAGAAAGGAATTAAGTTCGAGCCGGCGCTTTGACAACCGGAGGAAGAGGGGGGAGGGGGGCGGCGTGTACATCCAGCGGCAAACGATGGGGGCAGAAGCGCGCGCAGCAAGCGGACAACACGATAAAGGGAGGAGGGAAGAGATAGCAGCGACTGACTGATGCCGCTGACGCCGATAGTGAGTCAACCCCAGCTGCGGAGTTGGTTTCAGGGACAACGCCGCCGATGCCGACACAAACAATATGATACCCTCGCTTCCGCAGCGCTAAGAACCAGGTCTAGCCGTGGGAAGGTGGTCACGTATTCGTCGACGTGCCGGGGCCTACGTGAAATAACCGGCGCGTCGGCAACTGAAGAGCACCCTATCCGCCACACAAGAACAGGGGGGGGGACCCTTTCCTCCTCTTTCTGCATGGCGGCGACGGTGTTCTATGCAGTCACGTTATCTTGACTCTCTAGCGGCGTCAGCGGCATCCAGCGGTATCAGTCGGTCGCTGCTAGCGCTGGGGGGATGAAAGGGGGGCGGAGCTGGTTACGAGGCCGACGACAACGCCGACGACGACGCGAAACCCAGGAACGGACGCCAAAGAGCTGCGCTCTAAAAAGGGCGGCCTACTCGAACCCCCCCCCCCCCCACACACACACACAGACACACCCACGCGCGCTCACGTTGGCGCGCAATAATAATAAAGTTGCGGCAAGCCCCCACGTGTTTTCAAAGGTCTAGCTATCGCCAGGCGAGGCGTTCGGCGTCCGCTGTCGGTTCTCATTACGTCCTCCCACGGTGTGCGGTGGGGACCGATCCAACTTCCGGGCTCCGAAAAAGGAACTGCTCGCCGCGGACCCAAGCTGCATTCACAGCGAACGCTGTGCACGCCGGTTAGGCGAGTTAGCGCGATAAAACTTCGCAGACGCCGCGACGTGGGTCGACTCGTCGTTAGAAAAAAAAAACTAATCCCGCAAACCACGCCGGGGAGGGCGCGTAAATGCGGCTCCAAACGCCCCGGCACGATTTTTTTTACGCGGCAAGGCAATCGCGCGCCCCTTATCAGACGACCGCGCCGTGAAAGACTAGAGGGATGGGGGGGGGGGTGATGGAGGCAATGGGCTTCGATAAGGGCCCGGCGTTCCAGAACCGCATTGCCATCTGCGTAAAACCTCGCAATAGGACGCGCGGTGGCGTCGTAAACCCTCGTGGCCCCGCCACGCGTACACCGACCACCCTGGTGCTCAGTGCGTGCGTTAAAACCGAGCGCATATTGAGCGGCCCGCGCAGGCAGCCACCCCGGGCGGCCGCGAAATTTTAATATAACTCTCCGGCCTTGGGCGTCGACTGCGCACAAAGCTACGAGAGCGCCGCCATGCGGCACCCGAAGGCAAGCGGGCTGTGCAAACGCCTCTACAGTGCGCGGTGAGCACTGACCTGTGCCTGTGCGCATGCGTTGTATCCACTGTCCAGTATTCCCTTTGTTCTTTCCCGCTATTCGTATATTATGAGCAGTTTCCCTCCAACACCAGCGTAGGGTAGCAGCAAACCGGGTGCAAACGTGGTTGACTTTCGATGTCCCTCCTCCCCCCCTCTCTCTCTCTCTTTCTCGTTGCGCTCTCAAAGCGACGAGAGGACGAAACGGTCGTTTGGACAAGTTGCAAAATATTAAAGAGGTACTGAAAACTCCTACACTCTTCTTGTCTGGGTTAAATACGGCCCGTATACCATTGTCGCGGCTCGTGGTGGCGTTAGGGCAAGGAATCCATCGACAAATACGTTCAGTGGTAGGAATAAAGGAAAATGGGCTCATTTGGTATTAGTTACGCGGCTCCAGTTACGGAAGCCCGCTCCATGCAAGTTAAACGTCTGACTTCACATCAGGACACGTCGGCCACACTCCACAAAAAGCATCCGCTTTTAATACCGTCGTCGTCCCTAGGCGACTCCGCTAGGCTAGGGTATGATTTTATCGCGGCCAATCATAATCGTCGACTGAGTTGCGATACCACGCCCATGCTATCGAAACGCTCCGCAGCACCCGCACCTCCAAAGCATGGAATCGGGGACAGGATAGCAACCTGGGAATCCAAGGTTGGCGCCGTTCTTCGGTAGCATTTGGAGTTGGCCCTTTTCATGATTAGTTCAGGCTGTCAGGTAGTGGTGGTGGTGTGGTGGGGCGAGGGGGGGGAGGGTGCTTTTTGTGGACACGTCAGCAGTCGGTGTCAACGTGGCGCTGATGGATCGGTGGGGCTGCCTCGTGGCAAACGTCTAATTAATACCCTTGGCCGTGTTGAGACGTAACACCATCTAAACCACGTAAAAAAGTAATGACAGGGGTCCAACCGCTTCAAATAATTTACGACAACAAATACTTGTCTCTAGGAAGCAGCGTACCGCGTTCCCGTACCTCGGTGAATGGCGTGTCATGATGACGCCGCGATACCCTGGGTTCACTCCGTTCCAGCGATCACTATGGTTGCCGCACGCGTGGACCGGCTGTAGAAACGCGCACAGCATTCTTGCTCACTCTTTTATGAGTAACGTCATAGTACTTCACCTTAAAGCTACGCAACGTCAGCAAATATGGCTCCATGTCACGGTAATGACGTCAGGTCCCTCATTCGAGAGCAGCTTGATTATCAAATTAAATTAACGTACGTTTCCAAACTTTCCTACTTGTTATAGGTTTGGAGCTTTTTGGCCCTCGTAGGCCCTTGCGCCACATCATCATCATCATCACCACCACCACCACCATCATCATCATCATCATCATCGTCGTCGTCGTCGTGGTCATCATCATATTTGTTAAGTGACATCCCTTTCTTGCGCGAGAAGCACGCGTTTGCAATTGTAGCACTGAGAAAATTCGTGCCATGGAGTAAAGCTCTAAGGAAATCAGTCGTCGAAAGCCAAAGCACTATGGGCACTCTTCCCCATTTACGGTCAGTTGACGCGTACAGCGAGTAAAATGGCTGCGATGGTATAGCGTAGCACCGAAAAAACATATACAGGAGCATTCTTCGCTTCGATTGCGCTATTTTTGAGCGTGCTAACGAGTTAGGCGTTTGACCTGCCTTTCGGTACTAACCCTGGCTTCCTCGAAGGCCCCGAGATGCGATATTAGATGCTCGAAATCGGTGCAGAGACGTCGCGCAAGCTATAAGTTTCATTGCGCTGGACGTCATGTCTCTCTTTTTGCAGACAACAGCCTCTACAGACGAGCATCGAGGTGGTTGGTTTCGAAGCTGCCTGCCAATGCGGACGCCTTCGAAAGAGCACCACCCGAAAGCTGGCTTCGCCACTACAAGAGTCGCATTGCGAAGAAGCCCGCTTCTGTATATGCCTTTTTCTTTTTTTTTTTTCAATTTACGCAAGCGGGAATGGAGAGCGTTACACCGGCGACAGTGCTATAAATAAATGTGCACCAGCAGGCATCGAACGCGTAAACCTCAAAATCCGAGATTTGCGCATGCACGATTGCATAATCGGGACGTGATGCGGTTGCTTTTGAAGGAATACGCACATGCAAACGCCGTCGAAAGAGCACTGTCGGAACTATGGCTTCTCCACAATAAAAGTCGCAATCAGTAAAGACCCCTTCTGTGTTCAGTTGCCTCCGTTTTGCATGTTTACCTGTACAGTGGAGTCATCTATAGAAGCATGTAAAGGGGAGCGTTAACAGGCGAAATTAAAAACCGTTTTATAATACGCACGGAAGCAGGCAACGAATCCGGACCCTCAATTTCCGAGATTGACGTCTAGCGATTGCACAATCAAGACGCCCGCGAACCGAATGCGCCTAAAAATGATCTTTTTCTTCTTTATTTCTTTTCTTTTTTTTTTTTTTTTTTTTGTAGAGCAGCACGCGGCAGGCAAGCGTTGCAAGCTAAACGACTCAACAGTTCATGTCAAATTGAACTGTCGGTGCGACACTAATGAGCCCAAGCAGAAAAATTGAGGTCGAGCTGTTGTTCAGACTGTGCAGAAACGAACTGCTTTTCTTAGCCCGCGAATGATCAGAGTTTATTACTAGCAACACGTAGCAGATATTCGTGAAAACTAGTTGATAGTTCTCGTCTAACCTCTTGAGCTAGTTCAGACCTAAATCATGCCATGTGAACACATAGCTTAAGTCACACATAAACTACTGACAAATTGATTTCTATTGCTTCGCCGTGCGACAGCGATTGCGCCAACGTGCGCCGATCCCTCGTTTTTGATCTAGCTCCGACGACGCGAACGGAATGGGTTTGCTACCTCACTTTCGCAGGGAACGCTCGTAATTGTTGGGGTTTAACGTCACAAAGCTGCGCTGTTGGGATGAAAAAAACGACGTAGCAGATGGCTGCGGATTACCACTGATCGTCTGAGGCCCTTAAACATACAGCTCGACCTAAGCACACAAGTGTGCTTAGATTTAACTTTCTATCGTGTATAGCTTGGGCAAGTTGCCAAAATCAGGTTGACGAGGGATGGCCACACAATAACCGAGGTCCTTATAGAGCGCATGCGCTCTTTCTTTTGCCCCTATGGCGTCTCTTGAGTCTTGAGACAGTCTTGAAACAGTCTCTTGAGCTGTTTATCGCCAACACGCAGCTTAGCTTTGCCCTTCCGAACTACGCGGTAACCAAGCTTCTTAATTACAGCTCCAGACGGCGACGGAGGAGGACGCGGAAACCACCTGGCTTATTGTCTACAGAGGCAAGTTGTAACGAGCTGTATACAGTGTTCGTACCGCCATCCTCACTTCGTGAGGATGGCTGTCCCCGCGTATCAGAGAAAGCAAGGCTCCATTCTCACAGGAAAGAGTGCTCGCGTTATACGCTTGACCTGCTTCGTAACGTGAACATGGAAGCAGGCAAATGCAAGGGGAACTTGTCAGAACTACTTCACTCGACCAATCTCGTTCGCACTTACGCATTGCGAGCTTATACGGAAGGCAAGGCATGGCTTTCCTTTACGCATGCCTGCAGAATAACTTCTTCCAGGGAGTTTGCTACACGACGTGATTTTCGTCAAGGAAAAAAAAAATCCGGGAAGGGAACGCAAACACCAGAGAGAGGAACGGACAAAAGAAGAAACAGAAAGACAGGCGCTACAGCACCTGTCTCATAGCGTCGTCGCATAGCATCACCGTAGCGCCCGTCATTCTAATTCTGCTCTTTCATTTCGCTGATGTTCCCTTCTCGGAATTTCCGCGCTACAGAAATAATGGCTATATATACGCATATGCCTGCTGCTTACACCACGCTCAGGCGTTCGGATCTAGAGCAAACGCAGACACGCGGGGCACAGACAAGAGGCGTAACCCGTAAGAGGTAAAGCAGGGCCACAAGAGGCGCAGGTCGTGCAAATAACACGAGCGGAAACGCGTCGACAGGAAAAAAAAACGTCACGGTTTGCACAACGCGCGGTCGCAGCCAACGGCACCGCAGTGTCGAGTAATCCTATCGTCTTCCCGATCTAGGAGCTCGGACCCCCGCTTTCCTGCAAGGGGTTCGCGGACGGCATCCGGACACCCAACCGCACCACATCAGCGCTGACTGCTCCGCCTAGCGCCGAGTGCCGCAAAGCACCGCTGGTCGAGCTGGGTTGCGACGCCTTTTTTGGACAGTTGGACCGGGTGGCCTACGCCCCGCCCCGCCCCCCTCAGAGAGGTATCGGCCAACCCAACTCTATCGACAGCCTACACATATAAACAGCGCGACGCGCCTGGCAACGGCATTGGGCACGGCGGCACCGCAGTGAACATGTCGAGTGATCCTTTCATCTTCCCGATCCTGGTGAGAAAACATTTCGGCAAATATCACAAAAGTAACGACATCCTTCTTGCGCTGCTGCCGTGCCGAAGCCAAGTGTATGCAACTGTGTGTAATTGCATGGCGCCCTTGAGGCACTTAACTGATCCTTGCTGGGGATGTAGAAAGTAACCACGGCCCAGCCAATCGGGAAGTCTTGACCGAAATTCGCAAGTTGGCTGCTGACATGCTTGCTTCAAAGAATGATGTTAAGGCTATAAATGAATCTCTAGACGCTATTCACGTGAAGTCAGATACCTTGGCAAGCCTCGAGGGCAGAATGGCAGGCGATGAGGACAAAATAGCAGCACTTGAAAATACCATTAGTAGTCTTCCACTCCAGGTTGATTATCTCCAAAATAGAAGCAGAATATTGAAATTAATTTTTATGGCATCCCGGAAGTAGACGCCCTAAACAAAATCCAGAATTGATGTTCTGACTGGCTTATGCAGCTTAATATTTCAAAATGTAAATGCATGCACATCTCACGCAAACGTTCCACTATTTTCCCGTACTCGCTGAACTCCACGGCGTTATCAGTAACAAACTCATACAGGTACCTGGGAGTCGAACTAACAAGCTAACTTAGGTGAACCTTATCACGAAACTTTGTGCTAACACTTCCAGAACATTTGGTTTCATCCAAAGATCTCTGGCTATGTCCCCTCCATCCATCAGGCAACTAGCATACGAAACATACGTCCGCTCTAAAATGTACTCGTAAGGAGCCCTCACCAGGTTTACTTGATTCAGTCGCTCGAAGCCATTCAGAACCGGGCAGCCCGCTTCATAACTTCTTAGTACTCACCTTAGCACAGCGTTACTGACATGAAATTGTCTCTCGGACTCGAACCCCTAGCACTCCACCGGAAACTTGCAATGCTCTGTCTTTTTCATAAATTATAGTTTAACTTTCCTGCACTACGCGAGAACTTATTACATGCTCCGTTACGCTCATCTCACCGTTTGTTTAACTCCCTTAGCGTACAGTGTTTGCATGGTTCTTCCAACGCCTTCAACAAATCCTTCCTCCCCATCGTCATAAAATAATGGAACAATCTTCCCGAAGCCGTGGTTTTAGAGTCAAACCCTTCCAAATTTAGACAGTTACTATCAGACCATTTCAACCCAAAATAGCCACTTTTCCTCACGTTTCCTCTCCCAGCAATCCGACTTGCTTGTGTCATCGCCTATTTTTCGTTCTCTTCTTTTTTGCCACTTATGTTTAGCGTGTTTCACATTTACGTGTACACTTTTCATTTAATTTACTGCTACTCTGTTTGAGATATTTTCATTGTTCTCTTTATACCTGATGTTTTCTACAGTTTATTATTTATTTTTCTGTTACCTTTGTTTGCACATTTTCTTTCTTTATTTTTTTTTTTTTTGAGCTGATGTATAGCACTTTCCCATCGCTGTCTCCCCCCCCCCTCCACACACACACACACACCTTATGTAATGTCTCTGAAGGGACCCTTAAGGGAATAATAAATGATGAAATGATGATGATGATCTTCCGAGTAACACAGCAAAGCTAGATGAATTGAATCGGGAATTTTTTTCCCTCTTACTTGAAGCAGATCCTAAAAAATCTTATGGTCCCGACAACGTACCACATGCATTTTTTAAGTAATACGCGGAATGGATGTCAAAGTTCTTACTGATTATTTTTGTAAAATTATTGCAAATGGGCGAAATTGCGCAGAAATGGAAAACGGAAAAGGTTCTCGCTATACATAGACCCGGCGACTTCACCAGCACATCAAATTACCGATCAATCTCGCTTACTTGCACGGCCGGCAAAGTCCTCGAACATCCAATCCTGAAACACACAGTATCATTCGTAGAAAAAAATAATAATTTAATTGTCCCTATTAGTATGGCTTTAGAAAACGGTACTCAACTGATTGAGACAATCCACGACTTGGCGCTTACAACGGACAAATGTAGTCAAACCGACATGACATTCCCAGACCTGTCAAAAGCGTTCTATCGAGTTTCCCATCCTAAGCTACTTCAGAAACTTATCCACTACCTCGGCTATAACACCATCACCAATTGGATAAAAAGTTATCTTGCAGGTCGACCTCAATATGTACGTTATAGAGACCCCTCTTCGGATTGCGGCGATGTGTTGCCTGGCGTCTCCCAAGGCACCGTTTTAATTCCTATATCCTTCATTCTTCTTATCAATGATTTAGACATCAATATTCACGCCACAACAAGAAAGCTTGCAGATTACTGCATTATCTACAAGGGAATAACCTGCCGTGAAGACCAGCTAATCTTAAACAGTGCACTTGAAAATATAACACGATAGTGTCAAACGTGGCAGATGGTGATTAACACGGAAAAAATCTGTTTGGAACACAGTGACGAATAAAAGAGCGCCCGTGAAGTTCCCACATTATCTACAAGGACAGAGTTAAAGAAAGTGGAAGAGTATAAATATTTAGGCGTCATAATTTCAACAGATCTTAAATAGGACAAGCAGGAATCATGTGTTGTTAATAAAACACTGACAGTTCTAATCTCGTTAAAACGTTCGCTTAGATCCGCATCAGTAGATACTAAATGCTTAGCGTACCTGTCACTCGTTCGCTCTATACTGGATAATGGAACGGTATATGTTGGTTTCCCTAAAGCCCCTCCAGACACGTTTCCGGTGGTGGCGCGTGGATGGAGGGGCTTTAGGTTTCCCTTCCGTAAACAGTACACAACAAAATTGGAGAGGGTACAAAGGAATGCGATTAGATTTATTTTTAATAAGTAACGTCGTCTCGACTCCCCTACGTAACTATTAAGGCAGGGCGAACTTCCCGCTATACAAAATCGGGCCAGGCCACTTCGTCTTTTCCTTCTTCACAATGGCAGCATGCAAATCAACGCGAGTAGCTACGTACTGCATATAGATACACGTAGTTCGCGAACAGAACACGCTGAGCACTTGACAGAATACATACTTCATAACGACATATTCAGGTACTCCTTTCTTTCTTTTTTTTTTTGTCCACATGCGAGCCGTGAATGGAAGTTTGCCCAACGACGGTGTCAACTGCGCATCACTCGAAGCTTTTATCGCCAAGATATCAAAAACAGTGCTTTGTAGTTGCGATCGGAATGTCATTCTGATTCACTTCTCGGTTTTTCGTTTTTTCCTGCCCCGATTTTTTTTTTTTTTCTGCTCACTAGTACTCCCGTTATCTCCGCCAAGCCTTATCTCTTGCGTAATGAATATCCAGTGTATGTAGACTTTCATTGTGCTTCTTTCGTGTGCTAAAGCTTCCAACATGCCGTTAACTGCCGTTTCAGTTTTCTCATCCTTTTATAGCCATTTGTATATTGAATATAGAGTACATACGTACTGCCTCGTTCAACTCAACTTATTTAATATCCGCGCCTATTCGAAATGTGTTCTCTCGAATATGTATCCTGCCCCTTATCCTGCAACAGCCTCAAATGTGAGGCTAACAGTATATTCAAATAAATAAATAAATAAATAAATAAATAAATAAATAAATAAATAAATAAATAAATAAATAAGGCTGTTTCTTTTTCTTATTATTACTGTTATTTGCTTGCCAAGTACGCGTATGCCCATGACGCGCGCACTGCGCCAACAGCGCACGCGGCGTACGCACGACGCACGGCTCGCCGGTCACACCGAAGAAAGTGCCCGTCGCCGCGTCGCTTCACTCCACACCTGCGCCCACCGTTTGCACGCATACTTATTCGCATAAGCGCGAACTTATTCGGGCACCGGACGCGCCCCCTTGTTCCTGTTTTCTTTACTTCCTTCCTTCCTTCCTTTCTTTCTCTCTCCAAAGCACAGCCGCACGGCCATAGGCCATGCGAATGAGCCACGCGCCGGATCCGCTGCGGGCAGAACAAAGCGCAGCCGGCGAAGTGCCGCAGCGCGCCTCCGTGGACAACGGAGCACTTTGTACGCAAATGAAGCGAGCGCCTGCCCTCGCTGCTTCCCCGCCTTCTTCTGATGCTCCCTGCGCGGCTGTTGTTCCCTCAATGCTCTTCTTCTGCCCCCCCTCCCCCCCTTCCGACTGGCCAGGCCAAGCAAGCGAGCCTGGCGCGACGACCATTCCACTTGCGCTTGCGTGTATGGCTGCGCTGCTTACGCGTCGCCGGATACGCGACCAGGCCGCATGCGGCCCAAACACTGGCTCGCGCGCGGGAATCGATTGGACTATCTGGCTTGCGTTGTTGTTTCGCTAGCCATTTTGATGCCTCCCCTCCCCGCTACCGCACGCCTTTTATTGCGCTTACTCCGACCTGTCCCCGAGTGTCCCTTCTTTTCTTCTTTTTTGCTATTTTGCCGCCTCGAAAAAGTTTCGGACGCACGTGCTTACAGGCCTTGTTCGTCCGGTTCCCGCTGCCTTCCTCAGGCAGCCGCATAAAAATACGCGAGCGTCAAAAAAAAAAAATTTATCCGGCGCGACCTGCATCACGCTTTGTTCTTCTTGTAAGGGTGACGCGTGACTGCAACTTCGCCACGCCGGTAAAGTATACATATCGGGAACTTCGCGCCGAGCCACGCTACACTCCCCCGTTCGGCGCATGCAGTCTTCGCTCTGCATGCACCCTTTATGCAGCTCTTCCTTCGGCGCCATCCTCGCTCGCCTTAATTCTATTGTCGGGCCCCGCTCCCTCAGAGCGCGCGGGCAGTGAACAACAGCCAGCTGCAGCTGCTTTCGCTCAGGCGCGAACTAATCGAGACAATTTTTTTCTCAGCCGCTTCTTTTGATTTTTTCACAGGAGATACCCTGCGCTCAGCGAGAGTCCGGCAGATAAACTGGCGCGCGATGACCGCCACCCACAGCGTTCTGTCCGCGGTGGTCAGCGTATAAGTTTCGTCGTATCATCGCTTCTTCTGTTTGCACTATTACCGCACGAGCAGGGCATTCTCCCTCGCACGCGCTACTGAGCTCTGCTAAACATGTTCCCATCTAGAAATATATATTTGTAGCGACTGAGGACTTCCTCCCTTTTGAAGGCAGTTATTCAGCACCGCGAAGCGACTTAGTTCGCGGCGGTGTTGCTTGTTTTATTAGCGCGGCAGAGGCAGACTTGGGGAAGCCTGCGTCCTCCTTTACTCCACGCGTACTTTAAGTGATATGGCGTGACCTGGTATGTTCAACCGATGGTGGTCGTATAGCGGTTCCGACGACTCGCAGTCGTGTTTTGACCGATATGTGTGTGGCGTTTCCGGGTGGAGGCTTGGCCGTGCCATGTACGAGTTTTGAGTATATACGCGCCAACGATGCTCACTTATTCCAAGCTCCAAACAAAGGAACCGGTCTGCTTTCCTCCCTCCTCCAATTCCTTTCGCCATGATACCGGCCAATGTTCAAGTTGTCCGCCACGCGACACGCTAGAGAACCGCGATGAGGTCAGCAGGCTTCACGCATTCCTTTAAAACAGGCTCTCTCTCTCTCTCTCTCTCTCTCTCTCTCTCTCTCTCTCTCGTTTGCACACAAACGGAAAAAGCGTTGCATTCGTCAGGTCGCCATTATCCGCGCATGTGAAACTTGACCACGACACCTAAAAAAAAAAAGAAAAGATCACGGAAGGCAGTAGTTTCTTGATACCACATTTACTATTTCTTGCACATTCGATCACTCTGCCGAAACGTATGCGCGCGCGCACAAATACTCTTAAGAAGCACGAATTGAGCTGAGCGATTTGCTATATAATAATAAAAATAATAATAATAATAATAATAATAATAATAATAATAATAATAATAATAATAATAATAATAATAATAATAATAATAGTGTGTATTTGACCATCACGTTATACATGATGATGCAGGGGGACCGAAGTAAAAGCTGTCTTTCAACAGCTTGACAGAGCAACGGCCTCCCTTTTTTGGCAGTAGCATACAAAATGACAAAAAAAAAAGAACATACACAAAAAGAAGCACTGCTCATGGCGGTCACATTGCACTACAGAGAGTAACAGCGGGACTTCAAAAGAATGCTTGCGTAGAGTGCAAACAGTTCAGCGTTTTTCGGCGAAGTACACCTGCAGTGCCAACGGATCACCGCCGTGCGCGCGTCGCGCTTCCTTCTCACAATTTCGTTGCCACTTCCCCTCACAGTTCCCCCACTGGCTTGCTCTAAGAAAACAACAGAGAAGGCACCGATTAGGGAGGAGCGCTCCCTATATAGGGTCTTCTCAGCTGGCAGGACAAAGACCCGAGCGTTCAGCGCGGGGGAGCGTGCCCCTAATTGCGTGTACAGGTACAGAGCCGAAGGAACAATTAGAACCACGGGGGAAAAAAATAAAGAAAGGCCGAGAGGCCCTTTTAGACGTGCGGGCGCACATTCACGGACGCACAATGGCCAGCGCATAATTTATTCCCTCAGCCTTTTCTATTCGCAGCATCTTGTCGTCTTCTCCTCCTCCTCCCCAACCTTCATCCCGGTTTCTACGTATTCCATACAGCCGGCGTATCTGCGCCTAATCTGTACACAGCAGGGACAACTCGCACTAAACGAAGAAATGTGTCGAACTACGTCAGAAGCGGCAGTCCGAAGCGCTACGTTGACACCCTCCCCCGTCTAAATCGACACTAATCCATCTACATATTCGACAACACGTATCTCGCTGTGTAGGAGATAGCGACAAAAAGATAACGAATAGGCCTGTATACAGCGCGGGTAAAAGGGTGTCATTGTATGAGAGACTGCCAACAAAAAGGGAAGCAAACGACGAGCGTCCATTTATCGAGCGACTTCATTTCCCACAACCACACCCTCTGTTCCTGGAGGCTGCTGTTCCTGGAGGTTGCTCACGGGGTGATGTAAACTGCAGCCCTTTGATCTTAGCCAAAAGTACGGGAGGCGACCTCAATAAATCAACGCAGCATTAAGTTTGGAACGTAGCGACGCCCGCCAATCGGCCGAAAGTGAAAATAGACGAGGAAAAAAATACAGAAAGAACCGGTTGGTCAACGAAGGGAAAGACGGGAAAGAAATTCACCCAGAAACTCCACTGGGAGTTGTCTAAAGTTTGCGTGTAAGCATCGTGCTACTTGCTCATCTCCAAGCAGGCCGGTGTCATTAATCAATGTTACGAAACTTGATCCGACCAGTATAAACGACAGCGCTGCGGTGACACGAACTGCTGTGGACAGCGGCGCAAGGTGAATTGATGACGGAAGCAAACTATACTGCAGGCGCCGCCGCCAGGTGTGCTCATCACGTCCCGATTTTCATAAGCCGTTGTCGCTCTTTAGCGTCTTAACCATCCGCGTCGAATCAACCGTGATCAAACGTGCTCCCGCGACGGGTCCGTATATCGCGGCCGCACGGGCCCCATCTTGAAAGCGATCTGCGATGGAGTGCGCCGAGTGCTGATAGCTTCGTGTGCGCCGTGTTTTTGTCACTTAGTTCGCGTTCAAGCGAGAGGCAGCACGAAGGCCAATTCGCTCGCTGCTGCTGCCGCGCTTCGTCTTACGTGACGGACAGACAGACGGACGGTTTTCCTCGTTGGGTAGGCACAGAAATGCTTACGCATTTAAAACTGTGTACAATGTAGTTTACCAGAAAATGGTCGAAAGAAAAAAAATAAAGACCGGCTCGACACCGGTTGAGGGAACCGCTCTCTGCAGCCTAATTAACGCGGCGCTAAGGTGCTACAACAATATACGCGGCCGTTCTATGTATCCAACGTAAAGCCGTTAGCAAACTGCTCTACTATATAGACTATAGACTATATATAGTCTATATACAAAAGGGTCGTTAGTTTCGCCTTACTGAACTTATTTTTGCGAGTCACTCGTAACCTTAAAACGTTTAGAAGACGGAAAAAATATACAGAGAGACGCAGAGATCAGAAACAGAGCGCCGGTGTTGTCGTCTGACTTTTCCACGCTTTCTTTTCTTTTCTAGTTTTTTTTTTTCATTTTTGAGTTTGTTAGGCATAATGAATAAACTGGCCAGCAACACGTCTTGTCACACTTCTCCGTTAAACTTCTCCGCGACAAGACAGCTTGCGTGCTCTCTTCGTCGACATGATTCGGCTTCAGTTTACTGCACTTCTTCAGTTTTCAACGTATTCGCGGCCTCGGTTTACAACAGGGAAGGCCTGGTGAATTTTACATGACCGAGAGGAGCATTTCGTCTTCCGTCCTGCCAAAATACGTCGAGGTGTCGATGACCTGCACCTAACGGGCCTTAACCACGCGCAAAAAAAAAGGGAAAGAAAGAAAAGAAAGGTGCCTCGAATGCAAGGCCGGCCGCCACATGCCGCTCCGGTCATCCCTCTTTCCTCCTCTTTCTCTCGAGAGCTAACACACGACCGCAAACGGCACCCTGCAAACAAGCGGGGCGGAGATAACAGCTTCCGCTGCAGTTGGACCGCTTTTTTTTTTCTTTTTTTCTTTTTCCGAGGCACGCACGGCTCAGGCGCTGTGGCCGCAAGGTCTTTAAATATAGCTGGCCCGGCACGGCGAGGCGCCGTCAGCCCGGAATTTCTGGGGAGGGTCACGGCATATAACGAGTCAAGTGCAACGCGTCGAGCCTCCTGCAAAGAAGGGTGGGGGGGGGGGGGGAGGCTTGCAGCGCCGAGACCCAAGAAGTCGCGCGGCTCATAACCAGGGCCTCGCAAGCCTGCCAACGCAATTCTCGCCCAATGAAGTACCAGCATACCGCAAGTGTATATATCTTTTAATGCCCCGAATAAGCTTGACTACTCTGGGTGTTATACATAAATGCGGAACTTTATTGTCACCAACTAAAGCCCGCTTCTCTTTTCAATTTGCAAAGAAGCCGACTTTGTAATCAAGTCGTCAGAAACGGCTACAAAATCGGCAAAAAATGTGTGTGTGTGTGTGTGTGTGTGTGTGTGTGTGTGTGTGTGTGTGTGTGTGTGTGTGTGTGTGTGTGTGTGTGTGTGTGTGTGTGTTGCGGGCAGTGGAATCGGTGCTAAACAGTGTCGCACTCAAACCATACACAGAAACTATGAAATACACATTGGCAGCGATCACGCAGCGTGGGCATCGTGCAGCGCGATACAGGCACCGGCGGAACAGCGTGCCGGAAATAACGCTCCACGCGGTTTCCGCTTTCAGGTGCGTGTCCTTTGTCGCAGCGAACCTTCGACTTTAATTGTTCCCGTCCCGTCGGCAATGTCAATGGAGTTCATATACTGCGCAAAGTAGCGGACTTTGAGGAGTTTATAGCGCGGTCCACTACGGCGGTTGCGCATTTTTTCCCTATCCTCAACAAACTTGCGCAAACCGCGCGGGCTCAAACTATATACACGCCTTCTTCCCCACGTGCGCGAGCTATGTCTATACTATTCACTTTTCCCTCTCTCTCTTTTCTTTTATCCGAACTCCTTGCCGGTAGATAAGCGAAGGCGCCTGACGAACCTTTCCGACGTCCCCTATTCGCAGTCCTATCGTTTCGAACGTGCCGTGTCGAGCGTGTTATACATTCACACAAAGAAATATCTCACCGTCGTGTCGAAACTGCGACCAAAACCGCGAAGCAACACGCGCGTCGCGGTGGAAAAGTCGACCACTATATACTTACACACTGACAGAGCAACCGTAAACTGACGTGCTCGCTCGCCAGTATAGAGATAGCCGAAGTGTATACGACAGTTGCGAAAGCCCCGTCGTTGAGCGATACCACATGTTATATACGCACATGCGCTGGCTGTATATCCCAGCGGAAGCAAGCGCGACAAAAGAAACCTGCGGCGGAACTCTTGTTTTCAACGCCGTCGCGTAGTCGTCGACTGGGCTCACGAGATGGGCTATATAACGGACCCGTCGTGACGACAGTGTAAGCGAGCCATCGTCGTGGATGCAGTGTCACGGGAAAGTGCAGACATACAACCGAAACTGTGGGTTGCCGAATACGCTCTTCGAATTCGGCGTGGCCACGCCTCTCTGCATACTTAAATATGCCGTATCGGTACCGCATAGCAGATACACGCTATTTTGGCCTGCATCACATGTCGTACTACGTCCGCTCGGTCGGTATACGCTAACCTAACCTTTTGCGTTCAGATCGTGCAGCCATAGTCATACATACTTGCACGACGACGTGAAATCTATAGATTGACGTCGCAGGGGCTTTGATAGCAGACTGCGGGTCGCACTTGCTCGCTTGTTCCTAATGCAATGACGCTTACGTATACAACGGGAGATCGATCGAGAGTGTGGCGGTAAAGAAATCGTGCGGAGTGGAAGAAACAGCTTATCAGAGAAAAAGGGTCGCTCCTACACGGAGACATTCGCGAACATTTGCCTTCTCATTTACACGGTACGCATTTTCGCGTCCTGTACCATCGATTTCTTCGCTACAGGCAGCAGCAACACTGTTAAGAAATCCATCAGAAACTTACACCTTAACATTTTCAAGCCACCGTATACGGTATAGTGAGCTCCCTATACCTAGAAGACCAGCCGTCTTCCTTACATTGATCTCACTCGCTGACAGCCGAGGAAAGAGACTTTCCTTTTCTTTCTTTCTCTCTGGCGACGCCAGTCATCCCCAAGCGCCTGCCTGCAAATTACATCCGTTCTATGTCTGTAGCTAAAGGTTTGGACCTTTCCACTTGGTCTATAGGCAAAATAAGTGAGCTGAGTTGCCGTTGATCTTGAATCCACCCACGAGACGTCATTACTAGCAGCTATCCTGCTCTTACGCCGATGCATCTTGCCTTATAACCGGATGAAATCACACAGCCAGAAAACCTAGAGGAAAGAAGCCGGCTGCAGCCGATTATGGCGTCACGTTTTGAATAATTTCCGACAGAAGAAGAAAAACAAAAACAAAGAGAGCAAGGCGGAAGGGAGCGGGGGACGGAGGGACGGTGTATGGCAAATGAAAGCGGTTCTCGAAAAGTGCACGAAGACGGAGCTCTTCTGATAACTTAACGAGCTGCCCGTTCCTTTAAGAGGCCGTTTCGCGTTCGCTCTCAAACGACACCGAGCGGCGTATGGACGTCGGCGGATGGGGGGGTGGGCGGACCGCACTAGAAGGGGTTGGGTGGTCGTCGATGGTGGTTGAGGCGGCGGTGGCGGGATTATTGCGTCCATTACGGCATAACCCAATTCTATCCGGGGAAGACGATCCTACGCCGGTTTCTAAACTTCGCGATTAAGAGAGAGAGAGAGAGAGAGAGAGAGAGAGAGAGAGAGAGAGAGGGAGAGAGAGAGAGAGAGAGAGAGAGTTCGCTCGCCGGCCTGCCCCGCCACCTAGCGGACGTTAGCTCTACTTATCGTGCGGCTCCGAGGCACCGCCAACAGTACAACATTGCCGCCAGCCAACCAGCCATCTAAACAGGGGCCGTACGCGAAAGTAACAAAACGAGAGAAACGAAAAAGAATGCAAAAAAAAAGAGAACGAAACTTCACTTGCCCCTAATTTGCACGCGAAGGAAGGGGTGGGCTGCTCGTTTTATGGCGTATGCAGCAATTATGAAATTTACGAGCGGATCAGAAACTAAAAAGAAAAGGGGAAGAACGACTGGGTGAACGCGCCGTGTAACCGTCGCGGATTGGATGCGCATTCGAGACCGTCGCGGGACTATTCGAAACTGCGAGGAAAGAGGAGGAGAAAGGGGGTGGGGGGAGGTGGAATGGGCACCGCGAATATAAATGTTCGTTTAGCGCTGCTGGTATACGAGCAACTATGAGCGGAAGGGCTCTAGCAAAGAAGTGCCGAGGAAAGAGAATTACGGTGAGCAAAATCCCCAACCGAAATTAAGTTGAATTACCTTCGAGCGCAATTTTATGGAGTCACTTTTTTTTTTTAATTTATACGCGCTTACGCCACCCTTTCTCATTCCTTATCATTTTAAAACCCCGAGTCTCTCGTGTTTAACGAGCGACGCTCGGTTTAATAAAGGGCTCGCGCAAGCCCAGACCCGGGACTCTTTACGGATAATTCGGTCGTACTTAATAGCGTACACAACCGTGGTTTCGAATCTACTCCGTATAATTGAGTGCGGCCTGCAAGCTAGCCCGTCTCCTTCATTTGCCGGGGGAACGGGACGGAAACGTCATTACGCAGCGCCGATACACCGATGAAGCAGCTCTCGCGCTAAAATATATACCCACTCCAGCGTTCGGTTCATAGCGGGTCAAATTTTCGAAGCGACGGCCGAATCAGTCTGCAGAACGACGAACGAAATACGCGAGATTTTATTCTCGCCTTACTCGGCCGTATTCTCGCTTTCGGAGTAGTGCACGCGTTCACTCGCTAACCGCTGCGTCCAACCTCCATCCGAGGTCGTGCGTTATACGAGCGAGGAGGCGAAGCGGCACCCAACAATGGGAACGAACGATCAAAGCAAGATTGCGGACTACGTTTCACCGAGACGAGGGACGAGCTCGCCCACGAGACGAGGAACTCGGACGTACAGACTTGGCCAAAACTTCTCAGGCCATCGCGTAAGCGAACGCGTTGAATCCATGCCCTGTATAGCGGGGCTTGTACACATATACTCTTTGATTCTAAGGACTCCAAGGTGCAGGAAAGTGAAATGGCAGGGTGCTTTTCGCGACCCACAGCTTCCGAGTGTCAAAAAAAAAAAAAAGAAATACTTTAGGAATCCTTTCCCCCGTGCGAAAGTCACCGTGTTTACTAACACTGCGGCCTGGGAACTTCTGATAGGGCACAGTAGATACGACAGGTCAAGAAAAAAAAAATAAAGTTTGCGAAATTGAGCAGTAAATAAGTACAGAACCTCCATCTTCACGGCATGGCCAGTTCGGCCTGGAACAGTGTAGTATAGGACGACTCCTACATTTTACCAAGATATTGCCAATTGTCTTACGTGTAAGTGGCTTACATACGTGCACTCATATAGAATCTGACATTCGTGCACAGTACAATTTCGTGCCTTAATTCGTGCACAATACGAATTCGTGCCTTAATGTGCACAGTACGTGGACCATATTTACCGTTTCCTCACTATTCATCTATTGCTCTATTGTTTTCCCTTCGGGCTCATTTCCAATCTCTTCAGTCGTCGTTCATTTACATCCACATACAAATCTTTAAGCCCCGACACGTCCAGTTTCTATTAAACTCTTTCTCTTTCGTTCATCCCATCCCGTTAATAAGCTTTGTCGTGCCAACTGGACGATAGAAAAGACGGCGCCCGAGCCTATGCGACGAGCGAGGAAAGAGGACATTGCAACACCACTGCGAAAGCATCGACCGACAACGACCCCGGCAGCAGCTACCCGTAATAAGCGCAACAAAGACGAAGAGAAGCAAGAAAGAAACGGACGAAAGAAAGAGCGAAGCAAAACGAAAAGAGAAGCAAGAGCAACTCGGCACCGCGTAGCAATCCACTCGCATCCGTCGCGAAACCCCGCACTCGCCAGTGAGAGGCGGCAAACAATTCCTGCCGGGCCATCACAATGCGCGGCGGAGGGGGGAGGGGGGGGGCACTTTTTCCACATGCAAACGCAGTGCACCAAAACGCGGCAACGAAGAACAGGCGGATCAGGTTGTTCCAGCGGCAGGCTCGCGCGTTCCATGGCCGCCGCATTCCCGAATCCATCACCAGAGCGCGCGGCGACACGAACGCATCTAAAGCGAAGTTTCAGGGGCTTTAAACGCATCGCGTTCCATCCTCGTTGCGTCGTCTGTCGCTCAGGCAGGCAGCGCGACACCTGCCGCGTAGCGAAAAGCCGCGCCTCCGCGCGAAATGCGATGAGAACCGATTGCATCCGCGCGGGATCGCTCCCCCTGAGCGATTCGCGGACATATGACAAGGAGGGGCGGGAGGATTGGGGAGGGGGTAGGGTGAACGCCGGCTCTGGCTACTCATATAGGGACATATAGCGACGAGGATGACGCCAGTGTATGTTGGGTTGCGTTATATATATAAATATATATATATATATATATATATGGTTACGGTTACTTCGTTTCAGGAGATGGAGAGGGAAGCGACGCCAATAACGCCCCGTACGAGAGGCGGACCGATTCGATTTCTGTGCCACATAAGCGTCGTATGTATACAGAGGCGGGTGCCGCACGCACTCGCTACGAATACCTTGTCATCATTTGCGTATTCGTAAGAAGAAAAAAAAAGTGTCGGTAGCAAATGGATTATGGGAACGGCGTTCTAGCTGCACGGTTCGTGCTAAGTGACAGCGAAAATTTTACTTGCAGTGTTCTGCAATAATCTCGTTAATGTAAGCTGTTGAAAAACGAGCTAAAGTCGAACATAAATATAACGAGCACGGATAAAAACAATGTAAACTGAAAGATATTTTCGGCGATATTAAATAGCATATAACGAACATACGCTCTGTTGCGTTTCGCCTGCGACACGTGGTTTTGCCGGCGCGACTGCGGCGGGGCGGCAGACATTTTGGCCCGATCGTCGTCGCCGCAACACTCATCGGCAGGTGTTTCCAGGCGCGACTGCGGCGATGCGACCGCAAAAGATCATCCTCTCATTCCAGTCATTGTGCCCGAAACAGGCGATGCCAAAGCAGGGACCATCCTCTCATTCCAGTCATTGTGCCCGAAACAGGCGATGCCAAAGCAGGGACCATCCTCTCATTACAGTCATTGTGCCCGACCGGCAGCGCTACAACAGGGTGCTACGAGATCGTGCTCGACAGGGTGCTACGAGATCGTGCTCGTCATGGTGCTACGGCATCGCTACGACAGTGTGCGTCACCATTAGCCCATTGTACATTCACGTGCTCGTCTTTTGAGGGGTTCCTTCTTGCCCTCAACTGCGAGAGTATAAAAACAGCTGCCCCCGGACGCAAAAAGGAGGGCTCCGATTTCTTCTGTTGAGTGAAGTGCTCTCCCGTCTCTCTACTTCGGTCAACCTGACCGCCAACTCTTTGCGATGTTAAAATAAACAAGTTGTTTTGTTGTTACCAGTCGACTCATGCTTTGCCGGGACCTTCGGATGCTTCCAGTTGTACCCCAGGCCGCCAGGCCAACGCTACCCTTGGGGCTTGCGACCCAGGTACAACCACGGGCGTCAGCGCCGAGTTCCCAACAGATCGTACCAGCAGTCCGATCCAAACATCTGGTTGGCAGCGGTGAGATCGCCTCCGACTTCAAACAACTGTCTGCCAGCGGTGAGATCGCGACAACGGAGGCCAGCAGCGAAGAGATGCAGTTGACTGTATGCTGAGCAGCTCAACGACGATCCGGGAGCAGTGCAACGAGCCCTGTGTGATGACTGGTTGCCTGCAGCGGAACGACTGCGCTGGACTCTTGGCTGCGAGGTTTGGTGAGTGCGGGACTTTCTTCTTCCGAGCTTTGCCAGGCTTTTGTTAGTGTCAGAAACAGAGCTGGTAATTGTGGTTGTCGTTGCTGCCGGGTTAGTTTGCGGCAAGACAATAGTAAGCAGTAGAAAAAGCAGCATTCAGAGCAGCCATGGATTTGAAGTCGTTGCGCAAACCGAAATTGTTGGAGCTTGCAAGAGAGTTGGGTCTGGATGTCTCAGACAAACTAAGAAAACCAGAACTGATAAAGGCTATTCTTGAGTTAGAGGCTGAGGATGACGAGCTGTCGGAATGCCTTGAGACCATTGAAGAGAGAGAGACTGCAAAAAGACAGGAGCGCGAACTTAAAGAGCAAAAAGAAAAAGAAGAGCGCGAACGTAAAGAACAGAAAGAGCGAGAGCAACAAGAGGAAAAAGAAGAGCGTGACCGTCAACACGCTTTGGAAATGAAGCGTCTCGAGATAGAGATGGAACGCGCTCGTAATGGAAGTCAGGCACACGGTGCAGGAGAACGAGTATTGTTCAAAATGACTGACCTGATGCGGCCGTTTAAGCTTGGAGAGGACATTGGTTTGTTCCTGGTTAACTTTGAGCGAACGTGCGAGAAGCAGGGGTTCTCTCGAGAAACGTGGCCACAGCGCTTGCTCACTTTGTTACCCGGCGAGGCGGCCGACGTAGTCGCTCGCTTGGATAGAGAGGAAGCAGAGGATTTCGACAAAGTAAAATCGAGTCTGCTAAAAAAGTACCGGCTGTCTGCGGAGGCGTTCCGTCGGAAGTTTCGGGAAAATGAGAAAGGCAAAAGTGAGTCATATACAGAGTTTGCGTATAGGCTTATGTCGAACATGCAGGAGTGGCTCAAAGAAGAGAAAGCGTTTGGTGACCACGATAAAGTTCTGCAGTGTTTCGGGCTAGAACAGTTTTATAGTCGGTTACCGGAGAACGTGCGATACTGGGTCTTGGATAGGCCAGACGTTTGTACGGTGGCTAAAGCCGCTGAGCTAGCCGAGGAGTTTGTGACGCGTCGGGCTCGCGGAGCTAAGGACGGTCAAAAGGGTGAATTTGGCTCGAAGTTTGAGAGGCCGAAGTTCACACCCATGAGATTAAAGGGGGACACGCGTAGTGCGGATGCGAGTGAAAGCAGTCCGACCAGACGTAAAGAGACGGCGGCAGCCAAACGCAGAAAGCGGTTCGAGATGAGGCGAGCGGGCGTTTGTTATACGTGCCAGAAGCCGGGTCACTTTTCGGCGCAGTGTCCGGAAACAACACCAAAAGTTGTTTTTTTTTCAATAGGCAGCACTGACGAGAACATGAAGCTTCTCGAGCCTTACATGCGAGACCTCCTCGTGAACGGGAAAGAGTGCCGAGTGCTTCGCGATTCCGCAGCAACGATGGATGTAGTTCACCCGTCTTACGTAGAACCCCATATGTTCACGGGCGAGTGCGCATGGATCAAGCAAGCCGTGGAAGCTCATAGTGTGTGTCTGCCGGTAGCAAAAGTGCTTATTGAAGGACCTTTCGGAGCGCTTGAGACGGAGGCGGCAGTGTCATCTATGCTGCCACCCCAGTACCCGTACCTATTTTCAAACAGGTCCGATCACCTCCTGCGCGAGAAGGGGCTTTTGTTTGGTGAAGCTAGTGTTCAGGCCTTAACCAGATCGAAGGTTCGGGAGCTCGCTGCAAAGGCGGTAGTTGCGGGGCCGACGTTATCAAACAACGAAAAAGGGTCAGAGGCGCAGCAAGCTGATATTCAGAGCACGCCCGAACTGAATAAAATTGAGTCTGTAGCGTTGAAGGCGCCAGATACTGGAGAGGAAAATCCCGATTCGGGAAAGTTAGAAGAGCTATCTACTGATTTGCTCATCGCGCCTACGTCAGACGGACTTGATAGGTTGCTAAAAGTCAGCCGGTCGGCTTTGATAGCCGAGCAAAAAAAGGATGGCAGCCTGGAAAACGTGCGCTGCAATGTCAAAGAAGGTATCGCCAGGAAAACTGCGCGTTTTGTGGAAAGAGGTGGAGTCCTGTACCGGAAGTATCTAGACCGAAGAGGAGTGGAGTTCGATCAGCTGATCGTGCCTCAATGCTATCGTCAGGATCTGTTGCGCTTGTCGCATGGGGGTTCGTGGTCCGGACACCTAGGAGTTAAGAAAACTAAGGACCGTCTCTTGCAAGAGTACTATTGGCCAGGGTGTTTTCGGGACGCAGACCATTTCGTGAGGACATGTGACACTGGTCAGCGGGTGGGCAAACCAGGGGACAAATCGAGGGCGCCGTTGAAATTGGTACCTATCATTACGGAGCCTTTTAGACGGCTCGTTATTGATACTGTGGGACCTCTGCCGGTAACAGCCACGGGGTACAGACACATTTTGACTGTGATCTGCCCAGCGACAAAGTTCCCTGAAGCAGTGCCGCTTAAAGAACTCAGCTCAGTTGAGATAGTTAATGCACTACTGTCCATATTTGCGCGAGTTGGTTTTCCTGCGGAAATCCAATCAGATCAGGGCACAGTGTTTACTAGCGCTTTGACGACAACTTTTCTCGAAAGGTGTGGGGTAAAGCTGTTACACAGCTCAGTGTACCACCCACAGTCGAATTCCGTTGAGAAGCTCCACTCCGTCATGAAGCGCGTGTTGAGAGCGTTGTGTTTTGAACATCGAACTGACTGGGAGCTGTGTCTGCCTGGGGTGATGTTTGCTTTAAGGACCGCGCCGCATGCGGCTACGGGGTTTTCGCCAGCTGAACTGGTGTACGGTCGCTCGCTTCGATCTCCGCTTCGCATGCTTCGAGAATCGTGGGAAGGTAGGGGCGACGACCCAGTCGTGGTGGAGTACGTGCTTAAGCTCCTCGAACGCTTAAGAAGGGCACAGGAGTTGTCAGGTGAAGCAATGACAAAGGCCCAGCAGAGGGCCAAGGTTTATTATGATCGGACAGCCAGGGCCCGTCGTTTTGAGGTTGGCGATGAGGTCATGATATTGCGCACATCGCTAAACAACAAACTAGACGTGCAGTGGGAGGGCCCAGCGCGAATTGTTCAGAAACTGTCGGACGTTAACTACGTGGTAAGTCTGCCAGGAAAGCGGAAAGCACAGCAAGTTTACCACTGTAATCTGCTCAAACCTTATAGACAAAGGGAAGCAGTGGTGTGCATGATGGTAAACGTTCCTGAAGAGCTTCCGGTCGAGCTTCCGGGACTAGGCTCAGTGACGAACAGGGAAGACACCGGTCAAGTCATTAGTGACCTTATCAGTAAAGCACCGCTGTCGCCCGAGCAGAAAACCGAACTACACCAGCTATTACAAGAGTTTCAAGGTCTGTTCTCTGAGAGGCCTGGTAGGACTTCTGTACTTACTCATGATATAGAACTTACCTCCACAGAGCCAGTACGATCCAAGGCGTATCGGGTGTCACCCCGCCAGAGCGATATTATGGAGGCTGAGGTAAAGAAAATGCTACAGCTCGGTGTTATTGAGGCAGGTGAGAGTGATTATACCTCCCCTTTGATTTTAGTTGAGGTACCGGGCAAGGAACCTCGTCCTTGCGTCGACTACCGCAGGCTTAATTCCATCACTAAGGATCAAATTTATCCGATCCCTAACATCGAGGAGCGCCTTGAGAAAGTTAGTAGCGCTCAGTTTATTTCCACCCTAGATCTTGTCAGGGGTTATTGGCAGGTTCCACTTACAGAAGAGGCTAGTAGGTATGCGGCGTTCATTTCACCAATGGGAACATTCCGTCCTAAAGTGTTGAGTTTTGGTTTGAAGAACGCGCCATACTGTTTTTCAAGTCTCATGGATAAAGTGTTGCGGGGACAGCAAGAATTCGCTTTACCGTATCTAGACGACGTAGCGATATTCTCCGCATCCTGGTCTGAGCATATGACACACTTGCGGGCAGTGCTAACCCGCCTGCGCGAAGCAGGCTTGACAGTAAAGGCTCCTAAGTGCCAGTTAGCACAGGCCGAGGTTGTCTACCTCGGTCACGTGATTGGTCAGGGTCGTCGCCGCCCCTCTGAAATAAAAGTGGCCGCTGTGCGAGACTTTCCGCAACCGCGCACAAAGACCGATATTCGGTCGTTCTTAGGTGTCGCCGGCTACTATCAGAGGTACATCCCTAGGTACTCTGATATCGCGGCTCCCCTGACGGATGCTCTAAGAAAGACAGAGCCTCAAACAGTCGTCTGGGACGAGACAAAGGAAAGAGCTTTTAGCGCCCTAAAGAGTGCCCTAACAAGCCAGCCTGTGCTACGATCGCCAGACTATACAAAAGGGTTCATTGTTCAGTGCGATGCTAGTGAGCGAGGCATGGGCGTTGTACTGTGCCAACGGGAAAATGGAGAAGTAGAACACCCCGTCCTGTATGCTAGTCGTAAGCTGACCAGTCGTGAGCAGGCGTATAGCGCCACCGAGAAAGAGTGTGCGTGTCTCGTGTGGGCCGTTCAGAAATTGTCATGCTATCTAGCCGGCTCGAGGTTTATCATTGAGACGGATCACTGCCCTCTCCAATGGCTGCAGACCATCTCTCCCAAAAATGGCCGCCTCCTGCGCTGGAGCCTCGCTTTACAACAATATTCCTTTGAGGTGCGTTACAAAAAGGGGAGTCTCAACGGTAACGCCGATGGCTTAAGTCGAAGCCCCTAACGTAGGAATCAGCCTCAAAATTGTTTGTTACTGATGTTTTTTTTCCTGAGGCAGGATTTTTTTAACATATTGCTTTTGTTTAGTGTTTCAAAGTGATGATATGCTTTCTAGTGCAAGTTTTCAATTTGTGGACGCGTTCTGAGTGATGCTAGACTACTGTAAGGAACTAGGCAGTGGTATAAAAAGGGGAAAGAGCCTGGCAGGGCTTAGTGAGGGTTGTGCCGTGCTTGCTGACTGAGCGGTTGAGTTTCAGCGTAGTTCTAACGCTTACCGGGAACGAGAACAAAAATGTGAACTCTCCCGAAGTCACTTTGCAGTGTCCCGTGCGAACCTGAACAAGAGAACGAGGCCTTCTCTGTGCGCTGCGCTCAAGAAACGTCGAGGGACGCCCGACTTCGGTTATGAGCATCATCGAGCGACATCCCTCCGGACAGCGGATGCAGTCCCCTGTCCATCGGGATCTCCTTCCCCCGGCGGGGCGGTCTGTTGCGTTTCGCCTGCGACACGTGGTTTTGCCGGCGCGACTGCGGCGGGGCGGCAGACATTTTGGCCCGATCGTCGTCGCCGCAACACTCATCGGCAGGTGTTTCCAGGCGCGACTGCGGCGATGCGACCGCAAAAGATCATCCTCTCATTCCAGTCATTGTGCCCGAAACAGGCGATGCCAAAGCAGGGACCATCCTCTCATTCCAGTCATTGTGCCCGAAACAGGCGATGCCAAAGCAGGGACCATCCTCTCATTACAGTCATTGTGCCCGACCGGCAGCGCTACAACAGGGTGCTACGAGATCGTGCTCGACAGGGTGCTACGAGATCGTGCTCGTCATGGTGCTACGGCATCGCTACGACAGTGTGCGTCACCATTAGCCCATTGTACATTCACGTGCTCGTCTTTTGAGGGGTTCCTTCTTGCCCTCAACTGCGAGAGTATAAAAACAGCTGCCCCCGGACGCAAAAAGGAGGGCTCCGATTTCTTCTGTTGAGTGAAGTGCTCTCCCGTCTCTCTACTTCGGTCAACCTGACCGCCAACTCTTTGCGATGTTAAAATAAACAAGTTGTTTTGTTGTTACCAGTCGACTCATGCTTTGCCGGGACCTTCGGATGCTTCCAGTTGTACCCCAGGCCGCCAGGCCAACGCTACCCTTGGGGCTTGCGACCCAGGTACAACCACGGGCGTCAGCGCCGAGTTCCCAACAGATCGTACCAGCAGTCCGATCCAAACAGCTCACAACAAATACCGGTTATAACTAAGACATTTTCCTTTCGCGAGCGACTCCGTTATGACGGGTTTCCAATCCAATTCGTTATACCGAAAGTCACTCGTTATCAGTGCGAGACGACGCTGCTAAACCTGATTTAAGCCATCTAATCCCGCATATAGCCTTAAAGCCGTATCCGCAGGCGGGCATTAAAGCGGCGCGAATGCAGAAAAAAAAAAAAGAGCAAACTGTGCCCATCAAAGTGCTCACCATGAACTTGCTATACTTAATCTGAGCCGCCGACGCGTTCGGGGCCTGGGGATAAGCGCTAGCCGAACGATTCGAATAAAGGTTGACATTCGACCTCTGAGAACAAATGGGTAACCCTCCCATACGTCTCGGCACGATTGCAGTCAATGTCAAATGTACTCGGACATCGGGCACAAACGTTGGGCCTCTTTCCACGAGAAACATTTGTCGCGTTTTACTCGAAAGCACAGGATCTGCATAGCGAAGAAGGGCTCCCAATCAGGTTTTTATTTTTGCTTGACCTTTCATAAGAAGGAAGAGGTAGATTTGGGCTTGCCAAATGCCATCTCTGTATCCGTTTCTTTCTCCGTGTGAAGTGCTGGGCTGCTGTGCAGTGGAAAGGACTTGAACATCAATCAGTAAATTAACATGAAATAGAAACCTTAACCCAATTCCACCCCCCTCCCGTCCACACACACACCACACGATAAAGACTTAAAAGAATTAAAAAAAAAGCTGTTACATCAGACAAGCAAGATATATCGCATTCCGGTTCGCGCGCATTCTATCTAGTAAAACGCCGCGGAGATGTTCAGCGAGCTGAAACGACGATGTAAAGCATCCGTTTACTTGACAAGAGAAGGGAAAACGAACAGTCGAATTCGAACGAAAATCGGAAGCGAAAACATAACGCGAAGCAGACTACTTCCGATATACGCGATCGAAAACCGGGGATCCTTCAAAGAGGAACGCGCTATACCGCGCTGAAACATGTGTACGAAAATGTTATCGCGAAAGTGGGCGGTGAAGAGAACAAGGATATATATATATATATATATATATATATATATATATATATATATATAAAGGAAACAGATTTCATTTACATTGGATAGGGCTTGACCAGGAATAAGAATAAGAAGAAGAAGGAACACGAACAGCGTTTCCGAGAACGTCCGTTTCAAACGTCAGCCGAAAGCAGCCCACACGACAGGCTCTGGCCAACGTTAACTGTTCGCCGTGAAAAGCCGCCCTGCGAGGCTTCTCAAGCCAAACCGAGCGGGAGCACACACACACGCACACACACGTATATACTTGAAAGCGGGGCCCCTCCTTTTCAATGGCACCACACAACAACCGGCGGCTGTATACCGAAGGGCCACCCGCTTGCCGATACAGAAGACGCCGTCGATGCGCGTTCAATGAGCGCTAAGTGAAGCCCCGAAGTGACGCTCGCTCTACACGGAGACACGCGGAGCTCTCTGAAAAGACGGCGGCGCGTTGGGAAAAAAAAAAAAAAAAAAAAAAGAGAGAGAGAGAGAGAGAGAGAGAGAGAGAGAGAGAGAGAGAGAGAGAGAGAGAGAGAGAGAGAGAGAGAGAGAGAGAGAGAGAGAGAAACAGGTCGAGCGACGACATTTCTAACAGCGCCTGCGTGTTCTGTGACGTCCAGTATCAACTCTTTCTCGCGCTCGACTTGGCGCGCGCTTTTTTTCTGCGACCCTTGAGTGGCGGCAAGCTGTTGTTGTTCGCGCTTTTCGTACACCTGGCGGCCGATGAACATTGCGAAAAACTTGAGACATACAAGTATGGGTTTGCAAGCTGTCTGAACGCAGGATAGGAGAGAGAGAGAGAGAGAGGTAACAAGAGGAGTTGCCTGTAAACTTATTACCCGTTCCGAAGTACCGGGTAACCGCCACGGCCGACAGTGGCAAAGCTGGTAGCGACAACTTGGTACGATTTGTCCATAAGGCGTTAAAAACGTTTCTTCCTTTTTGTTTTGCGTTGTATGTCTTTCTCGTAGAACGAGTATTAACAAAAAAAAAAAAGAAAAAAAAAGGACTACATGTTACCGATTGTATCGCTGCCGACACTTTACAGCAGCAGTTAACTTTATCTAATACACGTGAAAAAAGGGTAAGGCGTGCAGACACGGACACGAAAGAAGAGGACAAGACAACACACACGTACGCCGCCCAAATAGCTCAACTTTCTGTAGTATATTATACGCGGCTAGTCGCTGCAAGAAAGCTCCCATGTTTCCTCTGGTTATAATCTCCGCGTCAGAAGAGGGCGCCCCCAATTGAACTGTTCACGTCTGCTCCTCCCATAACCCGGTATTCCGTAAACTTACGATAGGTATTTCTTTTTGTCGCTACACAAGAATATTTCTGCCGTAACTTTCTAAAAGCTGTCATTCTATGTCTCACAAAATTCCTGATCATCGCCGAAATTGTTCTAAATTTCGAGATTTTCGTTTTCCAGCGAGATATGTCCTCATGCGTGATTACCAGTTTCCTATCTATTACAGCTCTTTTTTTTTATTATCACTCGTATGGTTTAGCTTTTGTATTTTTGTTTCCGCATAACCACCGACATATTTGTCATCCCACATATAACAGCGTTTTCTTCTTATTATTTTTTTATTGCACGTACTACATTTTTTTTTCTGCTCTGGCTTTTCTATCTTTGTTTCGACATAACCACCGAAATAGTGGTCGACCCAGCTACAACAGCGTTCTCTTATTTTACTGTACGTTCTACTTCTTCTTTTTTTTTTTCTGCCCCGGCTCTCCCATCTTTCTTTGCACATAAAAAACGACATCTCGGTCAACCCACCGCGTGTAGTGGACCCAGAGGAGCGACTACGCAAGCGAGGCACGTACGGTCCGCGCACCAAGCGACAAACGAGACAATCGAAGAGGCGGCACAGCGCGTTCCGTCCCGACAGAACAGCAAAATCGAGGCTCCCTAACCGCGACGAAAACGCGTTCTGGTTCAGCGAAAATGAGAGCGTATATCAAGCGACGTGGTGGGCTAACCAGAACGCCCAAGAAGAACAACAACAAAGGAGGGGTAGGAGGGGGGGGGGGGAGAAG
Organism: Dermacentor variabilis; assembly: GCF_050947875.1. NCBI lineage: Eukaryota > Metazoa > Arthropoda > Arachnida > Ixodida > Ixodidae > Dermacentor > Dermacentor variabilis. The sequence continues at coordinate 109,047,176 of NC_134570.1, forward strand.
GCTACGTCGTGCGTGCAAGCGCATGTCCCCCAAAGAATTACTTTTATTTTCAAACGACCAGCGCCGACGGTCAACGAACCGGCGCTCATTCTCTTTTCTTTAGTTGTGCCCAGGTCCATTGTTTGATGCAAGCTCCGCTGTCTCAAGACACGTCTACATAAAAGGGAAAGAAAGAAAGAAAGAGAAAAAAAAGAGAGAAGAATTCATGCACGCAGTCGTTGTCAACGGAAAGTGTACTGTGTCACCACGCTTTTCGTTGCACCGAAGGATCTTGCAGGCAAGCATCTTCACTGCGTTGTGTTCGGGAACTGTTTTCATCCTTGCTGAAACGGCAATCACATCAAACTAACCGACTCTGTATGCGAGACATTTCCTAAACTGGCTACCGCGTCATGTTCTAATAGATCGCATCGCTAATTCGTAAATGAGGTAACACACCCAATGCGAACGCGCACGCAAACACACACAATGCAGCACGAGTGCGGCGAAAACATTGCTCGCGGCGAGGCATAGCAAACCGGCGGCTGAAGGAGAAGCCGTCTCCCACATAGAGCGGCCGCCACATAGAAAAGCCGGGATTACGCCTTGCACGCCGCATTAGCGAACCGAGTAAAAAGCGGAGGCCCTAAGCACAGCGGAACGCAGCCGGCAGCAGAGCTAGGAGGCGAAGCAGCAGTTCGCATCGAGGATGCAGCAGCGCACGCGAATCCTTGGGGCACGCAGAGGATTCGCAGCGACCGAACACGACGCGGAGAGGGGAAAGGGAGAAAGTGAAACGGCCCACGCAACCACGACGCGAGGCGTCGCGGGTCACGGCAGTCACGCCGCGCGCCCAGAAACACGGCGGGCATTTCCAGGCGCGCCGTTCGTGTGCGCAGCGAACGACATCGAGCACTTCTTTCGTTACGGGTAATGGAGTTCGCACGTGGCGCGTGCCGGTTTTACTAGCGGCAGTCAATGTGGGCCGCACTGTGGCGCACGAATGTACGGGTTAAATAGAGAGAGAGAGAGAGAGAGAGAGAGAGAGAGAGAGAGAGAGAGAGAGAGAGAGAGAGCGAAAATAAAGATGCCGCGACAGAAAGAGCCGCTTTCTAATAGACACATAACTACGCTGCCGTTAACAGTAAAATTATGCTCTAAATCTGCACAAAACTGTTTATGAACATCATCAGCAACGTAAAACATTGCTATGCATGGAATTAGTGCCTGTGCCTGCCGCTGCTGCCCTCACACTGAGTTTCAAGGCCCGTCAAGTTGCTGAGTGCAACTGTTTTCTTAATTAAATTATGGGGTTTTACGTGCCAGAACCACTTTCTGATTATGAGGCACGCCGTAGTGGAGGACCCCGGAAATTCAGACCACCTGGGGTTCTTTAACGTGCACGTAAATCTAAGTACACGGGGGTGTTTTCCCCCCCATCGAAATGCGGCCGCCGTGGCCGGGATTCGATCCCGCGACCTCGTGCTTGGCTGCCCAACACCATAGCCACTGAGCAACCACGGCGGGTAACTTTTTTCTTACATTCGTACATTGCGTACATTAAATTGTACGTTCATGGAAAATACAGGCAATTCAATTCAATAATTAAGCAGCGAAAATTGCTAGGGCTCGGCCCGGCATTGCACCGACTCTGGAACTGGGTCATGTACCTTGGAGCCGTGTCCTTTCTAGATCTGAAACTACTGGAGGCGTCTTCGCGTTGTGGTGCGTTAGGTGTCTGCGCTGCGCTCTGCTATCGCGCGTGAGGAGAGAGTGTGTGGAGAGACGGTAGAATTGAGGTGCCTCAATATATATAGGGGACCTGTGATCTGCTTTGTGACGCCGTGTTACTTGGACCGAAATTTCCATTGCCCTGCCCGACGTGATGAAAACTGTGACGTCAAAATCATCGCGGCTTACTCGGGAGCATCCTCATTAGATCGTGCGGCAGTCGGGCATGGTGGCATGACGTCATGGATCGAAGCGCGCAGGCCTTGCGCTGCCTCAATGCGCTCTCTCGGCGGAAAAGAGAGAGAGAGAGAGCATGGAGGCACCCTAAGTATGGAATGCTTGCTCGCTCCTCTCGAACAGCTCGCATTGTAAAAAATTCTGTCGTTGCGCGTTCTTCTTTAGCACATGACTTTGCAGGGCTGAACATACTTGCATAGCATCTGCCTGTTCTCCCAATACAAGCGATTCCCGAGCATAGCTTTTCGGATAAGCAAGGCCGACAGATCTACAATCACAATAAGCGCTTACAGTCTGGCGTTTTACCTTGACCGCTTGCCGTGCTATATGGTCGAGAAAAACACCGAAGCTCTCGCTTAAATAAGAAAAAAAAGAAAAGAAAGGGAAATGAAGACAGAAGAAAAACAACAATTCTTATGCTGGAATATGCCGTATACGGCGTATACGGCGTATACGGGACAGAGCAACATAAGGACTTGACTGGACTGTACTGATTCCCTTTCTGCTCATTCTCAGTAAAATCAATGGAACGCTTTTAGCAAAACAGGCCATTTGTAGAGTTTGTTAGTATACGGGGCAGGAAAAAACGAAACAACCTTCGAACCGCTTCCGCTGTCACGCCGGAAGTTTCGCAAGAGGCTGCCATTGACGTTTCAGTGTAGTGGTGGAGTCAACTTCCCCGTCACATGGAGTCACTAGAAGGTTTCTTACCTGCAAAAAAAAAAAAAAAAAAAAAAAAAAAATGGGAACGAACAATGAGCAAATATGTTGGAAAAGAAGAACAATCATTAGCGCGTTGAAACAGCTCATTTTGTAAAGTTTTTCATAACAGCAGGAACGAACAATGAGTAAATATGTTGGGAAAGAAGAACAATCATTATATATATATATATATATATATATATATATATATATATATATATATATATATATATATATATATATATATATATATAGAGAGAGAGAGAGAGAGAGGCTTTGAATATATGCTGGAGATCACATGGGAAGGGAGGGGACAACATGCAGTTCGCGGCTAAGTGCACAGTAGAGGAACGCAAAAGCGGTGGTGTATACCGAACGCTGGGCCCGTTAAGTAAAGCCCAAGCGTTGAAAATTAAATCTGGAGCCTTTCTCTGCGGCGCCTCTCATAGACCCTGTGTTCCCTTGGGATGTTAAATCAATCAATCAATCAATCAATCAATCAATCAATCAATCAATCAATCAATCAATCAATCAATCAATCAATCAATCAATCAGCACCGCAAGCAAATACAACACGCTATCTGCAGGAAGCGAAGACAACGAAAACGCACGTTGGTGCAAGTGGGATATGGAAGGAGGTGAGGAGGGGGAGGGACACAGGAGGCAAAAATGAACACATACACTTTTACACGCGGCGCACGGCAGTTCTCGTGTTGAATCACGTCGTAGCCAAATAGCAACGCAAGCTCTCGCGCATCGTCCGAATCATTTCGTCTCATACAGCTGCTTCCGCCATCCACATAAAACACCCATAAAAGCTTCCTCCCCCACCCCCCCCCGAAATGCCTATTCCATTATGTTTCAATGCCAGCACTGTTTTCTACACTGTTTCTTTTTTTTCCCCCTCATTTCTGAAACGGCGTCATTCGTTCGAACTTTCCGCCATACTCTCTTGCCTCCTTTCTATCTCATTCTCTCTGTTCTATACGGTGTTGGTCAAGAATAGAGAAGACAAAACAAAGAAAAGTTAAACAAATTACTGGATCGAAACAGAGAAAGAAGAAAATACGATGGCAACTTGGCGGGTGCCGGGCGTGCGTCGTTTAAGGACGCGACCGATGCAAGTGTAGACGACCGGGAGGTTGAACGCCGCGCGCCACCCCCATTCTCTCGACCACCACAAGCCAGCCACTTAATTTGTTTTCTCCTCCGCACTGGCTTCTTGCTCTGTCATTTTCTTTTTGGCTTTTTTTTTTCTTTTTTCAATGCCCAAGCGTCTTCGCTTCGTGCCTCCCAACGAGACACTTCGGAAATCAGCCGGTGATTTACGAGCCGACATTTTGCCGTACGGGTCGGCGAGACAGACAACGGAATAAAAGCCAAGGTGGGGAAAAGAAAGAAAGAAAGAAAAAACAACGCTGCCTATTTTGGAGAGATGTATATAGCAGCGCGGCAGCTGGGCGTGCTTTCAGACAAACGGTCTTCTCTCTTCTCTCGCTTACGGCATCGCCAGCCTTAAAACGGTCGTTCATCTAAATTCCGTTGTTTTTTTCTTTTGCCGTTCTCTATGGTCCATCGTGCCGCCGTTTTTTTTTTTTTCTCCCTTACTTTCTTTCGTACGTGCCCAGCAACCTTCGCTATCTCCGGGGAAAAAAAAAAAACCGCAAAGGGAGTCCATCCCAGGGGAGGCGTCAATTTCGGGGGACTGGAAATTTGCGTCGCAGGTCGGATTCGCATCGTGGAAACAGAGAAGCGGCAAAATGTGTAACAAGACGACGTTGAAAAGGCATAACGGGTAGCCATGCAACTTAGGAACCTTGGAACACAGCTCTGAAATACCCGCTTGTTCAATTGGGTAGAGCTACCAAAGTACAAATATCCAACCAATTATTTAATTAACACAATCAATTAATTAACATACCGATCATACAGATACAAAGGTCTTGAAGTCAAAGACAGCGCCTGGGGCGATCAAATACGACATATAATTAAAACATGACATCAGTAATAGCTAACGACACGTTTTTTTACTTCTTTTTTTTTTCACGTTAGAGGTAAATAATTGGTCCAGTTATACCGGTTTTACTGCAGGTTACCTGGACCCTTTGACAATCGACCCCACTATACACTTTGCAGAAGTAATATTAATAAATGGTACAGGTCCGCCAACAGAACGGCCAATACAAAGCAACCAGACACACGAGTAAAATATGATGCAGACATTGAAATTAAGCTTTCGGCATATTTCTTGGGACACCGCGAAGCTTCTCATGCTTCATTTTAATTGCTATGACACAATAAACGACTCGGGTATTTGGCAGATTTTACTACGTCACGTATGGAATACTTGCAAGAACAGAAACGAAAACCGCGCGAATCGCCGCTTTAATTTGTGACCAAATCTGCACTGCGTTGAGACAGGCACCACGCAAACAATGCTCCCGGAAAAACAAGATATTGAGAGCCAGAACCCCTTCTCGCGCTCTTTTCTCTCGCTCAAGACGAAACCCTTGGTTTTTCGTACGGCGGGACACGCCTCCCCCCCCCCTCACACACACACACACACACACACACACACACACACACACACACACACACACACACACACACACACACACACACACACACACACACACACACACACACACACACACACACACACACACACACACACACACACACACACACACACACACACACACACGGACAGGCACTTCAATGATATAAAGGAAAGGTCCGACACAGGTGACCTAAGTGCTAAGTGCTCTGCTGTTTTCGAAGGAAAAGGTGTTTCCTTTTTCCCAAGGATAGTGAGGAAAGCGAATGCAGTTGGGTGAGAGTGAAGGAGCTCAGTCGGGAAAGCCGAAAATGGAGGCCTCGCTTTCCCCAAATACAGTGTCAGCCAGCACCGCGCGGATGTCGCCGAAAGTGCGACAACGTATGTCGGCGCTCGGGTACCACCGTCTCCACAAGACGCGGCCGGCTAGAAATCTAATAACTTTTAAAGCGACGCGAAGGAGACGCAATAAAAAGAAGTAAAAAATAAACATAAATAAAGAACGCCGCGAAGTATCTAGCCAGTCTTAACCAGTATCTAACCAGTCTCCAGCAGTTCCTATACTTTATTCTTCTTTTCCCGGCTCCTTCGATTCTCGAAAAGGTCAACACTCTTTCTTCGCCCGACTGCCGATCCAAATGACCACACTGAGCCCGCCGGCCAATGAAAGGTAAGTTTAGCCGCGAAGGAAACATCCTTGCCCCGTTTGGTCACCGCCGCCTTGCCCGTTGGCATCATCGGCTTTGTTTCATTCGAACTCGCTCCAAGCGGCCCCGGCAGTCGACCCCTCTTCCCTCTTGAGTACAATCGCATTCCCGAAGCGCCATAAACTTGTACGCAAACAGGTTCTCGATCCCGGGTTGCTTTCCTCACGCCAAAGATTGTTGTAGTCCGGCCCCGGCGTCTTGGGCCCCGTTCGTTCGCGATTCGAAAGAACGAACAGTGCGGGGGAGGGGGAGCAGCAACGATATCCTCCTCTCCGCATGGCGTTCGGTGCGGGCGATAGAACAGAGAGGGGAGACGTCCCGCCGCCAAGTGCACCGCGAAAAGCGCAGCAATGCAAGCCGACGCCGGTGCAGGCACAGGAGCCGTCCCGCCGCTTCGCTTACCTCTCGCCTTGCAGCTTCGAGCTGCGTGTGTCAGTCACCTGCGAAACGACGGCCGGTGTTGAAACAGCCGAGCCGGCGCCTTCGCGCAACGCGGGCGTCGAACCTGCAGCACGCCGGCGCGTAGGCTACCGGAGCCGATGGCGCGTGCGCGGACCGCCCGATTGCATTCCCATTTGCGTGCGTGCGTGCGTGCGTGCGTGCATGCGTGTGTGTGTGTGTGTGTCACGTGTGCGTCTGTCTTGCGTCACGTGTGCATGCATAAGCGATCGAGTGATTGAGCTGAACAGCGAGCGAGCAGTACCCAAAGAGCGAAGGAATCTCTCCACATCAAAGCGAAAGCAAAGGCATTCAGAAGCAACTTTGAGCGGAAAGTGTACAACCCAGAGAACAATTTGAAATAGAAGCGCGCCGGCGTATCACTGCTTGTCATCGCTGGAGGCTGCACATAGGCGGACACACACACACACACACACACACACACACACACACACACACACACACACACACACACACACACACACACACACACACACACACACACACACACACACACACACGAGGCTAACGCGTTGCTTGCACGTCAGTTCGGCAATATCACCGAGCCCCCATAGCAACAACGGAGCCTGATTTGAAACAAAGCGGCGAAAATGAAACTGTAGAACAAACGAAGAAAAAAAAAAGACAGAACAGAGTGAAGCAGGTGCGTTGAACTGACGGAGTAGTTTGCCGTCAAACGACCGGCTGGGAACGGCCCTAAGCTAAGGATTGTAAGGAACGTCGAAATCGGAGACTACCTCCCCCCCCCCCCCCTCCCCAGCTTTCTCAAGGTTTCGTCACCACCGACACGGAGCCGCCGCGTCTAGCTCCCACTGCCGACCTGCGCACGGCTCATCGAATTCTGCGAAAGGCGCGTTTCCCCAGCATATATTACCGCGTGTCCGCAGCACTCCACTAGGCAAGTTTTCTCGCGTGCTTCTCGCTTTTCAGTTGTAGCTGCTACCGAGACTATAGTTTAAATATTAAGTTCTCTCAACCTTACCCATTTTTCACTTAGAAGAAGAAGCAGAAGACATGAGGAGGAGTAAAACGCATTTCTAGACATCTTGAAAGCTGCATGCACAAAGCTGCATGCACTGGCCGGGCATCTATGAGCCTTTCCCCGGCCCACCAGCCTTTGCGTTGGCACAGGACTGTACACCTCTACAGCGCGAGCTCGGGGCATTATGGACACCGCCAGGTGCCAAAGAATGTAATATACAAAACGGAAAAGGCGACCGGAGAAGATGATAAACCTACGCGAAGTATCGACCACCAAGATAAAGAAGAAAAAAACAGGGGGAAAGACAAGGGCAGGAGAAGAGCAAGAGTGCAGTGCTCTTAACGCGACAGTCCTCGGCCTTGCCGCCACGACGAGCGAGCGAGCGATCGCCTACAATTGCATTGCGCAAGGAACCGAGAAACGTGTGACCGAAAGGAAAGGCTATCGCCATCGACATCGCCGACCAAACGATGCGAACAACGAAAAAAAAAAAGAAAAGAAATAGAAAAGAAAAGGCGAAAAAAAAAAGCAAAGTAGCATGAACACGAGATGGAACAGGCAAAAAAAAAAGAAAATCTTGAACAATCTCACTGCCCGTAAATCGATTGGCTCCCGCAGTGATTCCTCTGTGCGCGGTGTCTGCGTACATTTCTTTGCTGTTTCTTAACTCGCAACGACGATGTACATTCCGTGCTGAGCGAGAGCAGACGCTCGCGGAACTTTCGGCCAGGGTCCATCCAATCAGCAGAGAAGGGCACACTGCAACGATTCGTCGTCGTCAACTCCCCTGTATTCATAAATGGATGGCCTTTACTTCGGTTGCGCCCTCTCGACGTGCGTTATGCCGTATAGGTACTATGGCTAGTAAACGACGACGGCAACGACAAGCTTAGGAAAAGGAGGCACCTATGAGCAATATCACGTAGAGCTCTATTCCTAAACTACACACTCAGTGCGAGCGGAGAGAGACAGTCGGGGGGGGGGGGGATAGAAAAGGAAGGGCAGGTGGCGCCGCCGCCTTAAACTTATCGAACTAGCTCACCGCGACTTCGCGCATTTTTAGACACCCGTCATTTCGCGACTACAATCGATGTTTTGCGATAAGCACGGATTACGCTGCCATCGCGAGGATACACAACGCTCGGCCGATAGCGAGCTTTGCGAACATTTCGTGCCGAAAAAGAAACGAAAAAAAGGAGAGAAAAAGACGGAAACTACCCTTAAATATGTGACGGCACGCTGGCGTAAGGGCACTACGGGCCCGTAGGGAATGTCTAGACTCCACATGTGCTGTTTTCGTCCGTAATCTTCGTCATTACGTATTTCGGAGACATTTGACTCCTACTTGAGAAAGCGCAAAAAAGAAATAATAATAATTGTTAACCTACGACCATATCCAGTGCACAAGAGCGCCAGTTAAGATCTGGTCTTCGCGGAGGTGTTACTCGCAAAACGCGCCAAGCCGCTGCACTTTCCCTGTCGCTAATAGGGCGGATATCACACGTTGTCGCTATGAACTCCTCAGCTATCTCTCTCTCTCGTCGACTGAAGTGTGGGCAGGCAACGCTACAGAAGGTAGGTAGAAGTGCTGCGCTACGGGCACGCATGCATAATACACGACCCCGTCTGCCTACCCTCTACCACCAACCTTCTCTCGCCTAGGTGTACTCGCGCATTACGCGTGTCGAAATCGCGCGCGCTTGCAGGCGCACTGTGGGAGGGCGACCCGACACTGGCTTGATGTGAATTTCATAACGGTGATTCCCGCCCCACCCTCGCCCTCCTCCGCTCTTCGCTTAACGATATAGCACGGAGTGCGGAGCGCTTGTACCCCCCTCCCCTTCCTTCATCTACCGCGTGTGTTAGCCAGGCGCGCTCTTATTATGGCTAGTTTATATTACTATGCGCCTACAGTGTTCCGCGTGATTACTCAACTAACGCACCGAGCCAGGCAGACGGCCGTCGAGAGGATACACTGTTCCGAGTGCCTCGAAACGCCATCTTCGTAACCACGAGCACGCCTGAGCACCGAATGAGGTCGATTTCTTTCTTTCTTTCTTTGTTTTTTTCTTTATTATTTTCTTCTTTTTTTCAAGACAGTGTACGTGCATACATTCGCATTGAAACAGCCTGCAAACTCAGTTTCGACATCTTAGCCATGCCTATAAATTAAACACGTCCACAACACTGACTAATGCGGGAAGTCTGGATATGTTCGCTCCAAAAACAGAGAGAAATGCATATGTGTCGCACATATACGTGGCTGCCGCCGAAATTGGCGGGGACGATTTCGCCCAACGCCACTATACTTGGAACATTGATCAAGAGCTGCAACTTCCTCTCAGTCACGGAGAAGCCAGACATGCCATAAAGTTCATAATAGTGATTGGTAGAGTTTAATGGAGCTTAAGAACGGACGGACAGACGGATACCAAGTTCTCCGTATCGCTGTAAACGATTCCTCAGTGCGGTCGTTCGATGGCCCCCGCCCCGAAGGCCCTGATTTCGTGGACACAATTGTATACAACCTCGCGCCTTTCTGTAGGCAAGAAGTTTGTTCTTACCACACGCAATAACACACGCATGCACGCACGCAGACAACACGAACTCACACAGCCGTCAAGCATTTGCCGTTTTGGTCCTCGCCGTCGCGCGCTGCCCCCTCCGCCCCCTCCCCTTTCTTTAAACTCTCTTTTCACGCTATCCCTTCGAACCTCGCAGTGGCCAAACAGTAGCAAATCGGCTTCCCAAGACGAAATCCCCCGTGGGCCTTCTTCTTTCTCTCTCTTTCCGCTCGTTTCTTTGTTAACATCGCAGCCTCGGCCGCACCGCGTATAGCGTGAGATTCACGAGCACGTCAAATTCTCGGCCACCACTGCAACCGGGCGGGTGCTCGGCGGGGAGTGGAGCTGTGCGTGCCGGCACTCGCCAAGGCGGGCGCGGGTTCCTTCGCCCCTCTTAGAAGCGATGCACGCACGGGGAGCCAGCTCGGTTCGCGCTCGGCCAGCTGGCGTGCTTCCTCGGAAGAGGCCGCGTCGACCAGCCAGGAAGGTCCGCGCGAGCCAGGCCGACTGCGCAGCTGGCGTCCGAGGAGGGCGTACCCACAGGTGGAACGGCGGGACCGCGCAGAATTACGCATGCTTCCAGATTTGGAACCGAGAACTCGGAGGGATTCGCAGTGATGCACGAAGGTGCAATACATAACGTACGCGATTTTACGACGAAAGCGAAAAAACAAAAGAAAACGTAGGTGCCGGACTTATCAGACGATAGAAAAACTTTACGCTGAGGTAATCAGAGTGAGAGAAACTGGTCCTGGTTGGCTGCCCCAGAGTGGGGAAGGGTAATCAGAGATTAAAAAGAGTAGGCTATAAGCAAAGTAACGGAAACATGAAAATTACCCCGCCTGATTGACAGCTCCATCTCAGCTAGCAGGGGACACAACGCGGCACTTGCGACTGTGTCCGCAGATTTGTGTGCCAATACCTCTCCCTTTCCACCGTAGCGTCTTCGGCGCATTTAATGGGGAATAAACGTGGTTTCATTCATTCAACGAGGAGATAAGCTATACAGCAAACGAAGAATGAGCCTCTATGAGAAAAAAAAGTAGTCCCCGGCAAAAGCTTGACGGAGCCTTCGGTTTTGCGGAGAAGATGCTGGATCAGCCTACAGCTTGCTACTAGCGACGGTTTCCCATTGACCAAAATGCTGAAGGGCGAATGGGCAAGAAAATATGTGCTTAACGCCGAGTGATGTATGTTGCCTTGTTTCAACACGAGTGCCGCCGTACACAAGACGTTTACGTCATCCGTTCCCCAGCTTAAATAAACGCGAACGAGACCGTGGGACTATATTCAGGAGCGTTTTCTCGAGTGGGCTTCATCTCTTCCCTCGTTTGCCACAAAATGTTGACAGCGGGCAAATACAGTAGTTCAACCTGATCGCTTCCTCTAATTCGAACACAGCGGATTAGCATGGTCGACACTTGAAAGTGTCAGCCCGAAAAGTCTAGCGTCCTGTCGGTGCTGCTCCCTGTTACTTAAGACCCCTACATATCGAGGGACTTAATTATTACGAGAACACGCGAGCCTTCCTCTATTGGCGCCACGTCAACAGTCAAACGAAATCTATTCCGCGGGAAGTCAAAGAATGCGAGAAACCGCTGGGAGGTCCAACGAAATCGACAAGTACCGGCAACATACGTGCAACACAACGGGCACGCGGACGCTCACAACATAGCGATTGACAGAATACATGCGTTAGCAACACAATGCTGCCGTAAGCGAACAGACATTTATAACAGACAATATATAAGGATAGGCAAGTATACAAGTCGATCAGGCATCATTATTAAGATATATAGAAACACCACACAGAAAGAAAAAGAAGCAGACTAGCAAATGTCTCTGGAAAGGAACGTCGTATATACCACGCTTATACCGCCAAAAGAGGAGAGAAAAAAAATAGATGAAGAAAGGAAACAAATGGATAGAGTGAGCAAACAAGTCAAGCAGATGAGCGAAAAAAAAAAAAAGAGCAAGTCTGCGTACGTACACAAAAGTAGGCGCGAGTTTCACCTCTGTACGCCTAACTGTATGGAACGAAAAAAACAACAACAACACTTGCGCCGAAAAACATTTATGTCACCTGCTGAAAGACGGGAATCAGTATCAGCTGTACGGGAGAGTGAGAACGTGACTAAACGCGGTCGCTAACTCTTCGTTAAGCAACCGAACAGAGTACTAGTAGCACGGTTAACTCTGCTGAGGTAGTTGTTCTAGCCAAGTCATCCGAGCCACTGATTCGCAGGGGTGCAAGCGCGTTCCCGATTCCAGGCCTGCTTTATTTATACACGTAGACAAATAAAATCCGCATCTGCTGGAGACAGCCGATCGGAACTATAGATAGATAACTTGCCTTAACCATGGCTGCAGACAAGATAAGAAACTAATTGGCAGAGACCGGCGAGCAAGCCCTGACTACCATCCCTAACGAAAGACGGGGGAAGGGGAGGGGGGTAGTAAGAGAAATATATATATCGAGAGAGATAACGAAAAGGGAACACGGGGTCGACAGCGTGTTTGCCGCAGCTGGCACCGAAGCCGCCGCCGGCCGCTCTGCTTTCACAAACCAAGAGTTCGAGAGGGAGCACACGCGCCGACAGCTCAGCCGGAACGCGTATTAGCCAAATTGCCCGGCGGCCCACCCCATTCCACCGCAAAGACAACCATCGCTTCGCGCATCTCTCTCCCTCTTGCTTCCTTTCTCGTCTACAGCCCGATGCCCCAAGCGCCGCAGCGCCCATTGTGATTCCGCGCGTTATATCGCGGCATGCGGCTCAGGCACGAGACGGGCGCGAGAGAGGAAGGGCAGTTGAAGAGGAGCGCTAGTTGGGTGCACCGCCGCCCGAGCCGAAGCAAGCGGCTCGCGTCGCATGTAAGAACGGCGGCGATGGAATTACAAACATGAATGCAATCGCTGTTTCGGGAGTCTCCGCGTTACATTTACCTATGTCGCTCGCGCGTCTAAATCCTATCGCTGCTGTTAGCCAGCAAACTCAAAAGGAGGGCTTCGAGCAGCTGACGCCTCTCAGTTTTACATGCTTCGACGGGATGAGACGCGCTTACGAGACAACGACTAACACGCTGCGGAATTATGCGTTCCCTCTCAAGATACCGTTCAGGAGCGCCCACGCAACTCCGAGAGGAGTTCTAGGGTCGTACTTGAAAATTATTTTCAATGCAATCCATTACGATCGATAAAGATCCGACGAAAAAAACAAGAATCGTTCGACAAAACGGGCAGTTGGTCTGGTAGCTGTAGGTTCGTCGTCACTGAACAACGGCCCATTGCTATATAGAGAAGGGTCCCGCCTTTCTGTCACCTATTCTATAGCGCCATGCTGACGAGCCAGAGGATCGTTTCCTCGCGCGTAGTGCCTTTAGCGCTCGCTGTACGGAATTATTTAGCGATTCTGTGGGATATTGTAGGGGCGCGCACTTTCGTATGTGTGCGCGGCTGAGAGAGGGGGCGCAATCGCCCGCTCCAGCGCACCGTGCCAAGTGGCCCCTTCTTCGCGCCTCGGGCCGCGTAATCCATTAGGTCCCGGTGGGAGCTAAATGGGGCAATACACGGAGGGCCGCAAAATGGCGGGGGCGACGACACCAGCGCCACTGCGGATCCCAGCGCCCTTCCCACGGCCCGGCCTTTCACCCTGCAGCAGTCGGTGCATGTCTGGGGGCTCCGGTGGGCGTCAATTAGAGCAAAATATTTATAAACGTGCCGGCAACACGTGCGTTGTCAAGTCTAGGCGCAACAAGGAAGTATTTGTTACAGGCTTGGTGAAAATCTCAGCGTTACAGCCCTAGTCCGCAGATCATTTAGGCTAACGTAAGTACAAACTACATGGCTACTTTTTTTTATGCTCTAGTTTCCGTGACACGAATTTATCTAAAGCTGCTCGAAATGTAATTTAAGTATTCAGTTTCGTGCCAACGCAGTGAAACTACAATGTTCTGCAATGCTATAGTTTAGGGCAGTTGGCGTTACACCACATCGAAGGTGTTAGACCAAAGATCAGATTATTTTCCCACTACACACACTATAAGATGCCCGTTCTTCACGAAGATTACCTTTCGAAGACTGGCGATAGCACAACGCGATAGCACAAAAGCGCCAACGAGAACAACGTCAACTTCTTTCACGTCCTACGTACAGTCCACAGCATCTCCTGCTTCACCTCCTCCCATGTATGTGGAGGAGAGTGAGCTACGCGTACATAAACGACATACCAAGGAACGCAGGTGCTGCCCCGAAAAAGGCCAAAAACCCGTTTCGGCGGAATTCCTAGTTCGACTGCTCGCCGTCGGTTTTAGACCTTTAGCCAAGCACGATGATCTCTCGATAACAGCTCCCTTCGGTGCGCAGCCCTGTAGGCACCAGAGAGAGAAAGAGAGAAAAGCACGGAGAAAAATGGAAGGCAGGTCGAGCCGACGAGCGTCCAGTTTGCTACCCTACACTGGGTGTACACCAGGTGCGCGCGAAACTCGTGCAGGAGCATCGCCGCGCGGGATCACTCAAAGGCGCGCGGCTCCACCAAAACGGCTACATTAGAGTTACTGTATATGGCTCCCGTGAGAGGCTGCGGGAGCCACGTGCTCTAGGCTACATATACCATTCGTGCGGACAGCATACCGTTACGGCCCCACGAGTTGCCGCCACGGTTGCGTCCCTCGTATATGCGGCGGCGGCGAGGACAACGCCCGCCGCTTGTGAAAGTCATTCTCGTTCTCCGGCTTTCACCTCTCTTCAAGAGCACGGGTAGCCCCCACTCTCTCGCTCTTTTTCAAAGCCTTGCATTAGCGGTTGGACCTTTCCCTTTCTCTCCATCACTCGCTCTCAGCCTGCACGCGTTCTCGTTGCAGTCGACGCCCCATCTTCTTCCCCGGGCGCTCCTTCCGTTTTTATTACGCCCGTCGCCACGTCGGCGACAGAGAAGGATCGATGCGCTCAGAGCGACGCCTTCTTTCTCTCCTGCGGTGCCCTCCCTTCCCACTGCGCGCGCCGCGGTCGACGCCGCGCCTGCAAAGCCAGGCCGTAATTTACACTGGTACGCACCCACTAGAGAGTCGCCCGAAAAGAAAGAAGCCGAAGACCCGCAGCGGGTTCGCTTTCCACGTGACGACACTCTGCCCCCCCCCCCCCCACCCCAGCTGTCTTCCCTGCCCGGTCTCGGGGTGTTGGCCCAAGGCAGGGCTGACGACACGCGGTGCGCACCGCGCATTAACCTCTGCGCCGGTGTGGGTGTAATATATCAGAGGCACGGGCGCGTAGGACGTTGCCCTTATACGTTCAACAGTTAGCGGAACGGGGAGGTCATATACGGAGGCGGACTGTAATAGCGCTGCGTTACGTAGGCAGCCCCCCTATAGACGCGTCGCTCGCGAATGCAGTCACGTGATAGCACCCATTCGTCGCGTCTTAGCCAAGCCGAGCCAAACGCGGCAAGCCGTTGCGTGTGACAAATGCGGTTACAGCGTGGAAACTGGCGCTTAATCAGAGCGCAGTTACATAGTGCAGTTGCCCGTATGCTACGCGGTGTTCTATTAAGTGAGCGTCAGGCCGGGTTGCCAGGCGCGGTTGGTTGAGCGATGACATCAATAAACTTTGCCGGCAGAGGTTGCGCGTTCGGTTGACGCAGGGGCAGTGTAATCAGGGGCCCTCTCGGAAGGGCCTTTGTCCTGCGACGAAATTAATTACGCCATTGACGACGATAATCCCCTAGCTGCCTGGCGGTTGGTCGACGCCTTCAGCGACGCCGGATAAGCCGCGGTCCATTCATTAAGCCACCGTGGCTTCCGCATTATCTCTCCTCTCTGCGCTGAATAGGCGCAAGCAACCAGAACGCAAGATATGGAGGAGTCAATCTGTTTCACCGCCAAGACACAGACAAAAATTCAACTGCGAGAAGCCTTGACGGTGTCATCTCGCACTGCTGACACGCCCATTTCCGAATGCACGGAGGGAATGGTGGTCGATCCGCGCGAAGACGGCAATACGGTCGAGGAGATGCGTTAAGGTGTCGCACGCGTATACGTCACAGTAGGCGCCACGGTGACGAAATGTTAACTTACATGCACTTCGTCACTGAATAAGCCCAAGAACTTTTTTTTTTGTTCTTCTTTTCATCGATATGGGCCTACCGTACGTAAAACTGTTCGTGGGCGCCATAACACGACTTCATCGCTGCGCCACGTCGTCGTAAAGCGGTCAATAGGGCCCCCCCCCCCCCCCCGCCCAGTCGACGCTGCTGTCTCAATCGAGAGATCGTTCAGGCAACTGCGCCGACCTATTCACGGCTTTCACCCCCCCCCCCCATTCCCCCCACCCGACACACGCCCTGCTTTTATAACGTATACACGCGCGCTGGCCTGACGGCGTGCGTCGTAAGGTATAGCCGTGGTATACGGACGTACAGACAACACGGCTGGATTCACTGGACAATCGGGTGCCAGAAATAGACGACCGGTGCGGCTCAGCGCAGCGGTCAGCAGCACGTGCGTACGTGTAAATACTGGCGCGCAAGGTCGGCGTTCGCGCTTGACGGGGAAGAGTCTACCGCGAGAATAAGGTTCCTCGGCGTGACGACCTTGCCCCTCGGTCATCGCGTATCGCCTTGGGGCCGCCTATCTCAACGAGGGGATCACAGTATCGCGTCGGCATGAACGCTTCTATGCTGCGGCGTTCTCGAATCTGTTCTACACGGACGGCCAGTGTGACGACACATACCACGAACAAGCAACCGCGTCTTTGTTTTTTTCCTATTAGACGATGTATAACCCATGGACCACACTGTTAGACACCGCTGAATATATGGCGTCTTACTGTATTGTTCAAGCGTGTCCACAGTTTTTGTGCGAATAATTACTCAGAAAACGTCCTTGTGTCATGCATTTCACATCGAACATTTTACTCGCTGTTAGAATCCTTCGGGACCTTTTAACAATACTGTTGAGTCCCGCAAAGTGTATATGTATTGTAAAGGTACGCCCGCAATTAACTTCAGACTGCAACAACGCGCGGTCTAACGGGACATACAGTGCTGCAACAAAAAATATTCGGTACATCTCCTAGACAGCCACTAAAAAAGGAAGGAACTTGTTTCCTTGTCCTGGAAACAAAGAGCTCGTCCATACTGGTTATCACCTCTAATTAAAGGAAGACCATCCACGGACAACGCCGAGTAACCAATATCGTCGTAAGGCGTTCTTAAACACATGCTTAAATTGTGTGCGCAATATTTCTTCGTGACCTCCTTCCACATGTTTACGGAAATTGATCCGTAAACATTTCATGCCAATTTCTTCGAGGCGATTTCGCGAAGCTTCAGCTAGGGGTGCTCTGTACTTAAATATATGCAGAACGCAGGAACGATCTTGCTAGCCAAACTAATATGAATGAAATTTAGTGCATTTAAAAGGTAAATCCCGAGTCACACCTATAAGAAAGAATACCGCATGCACCATAACACCCGCATGCAATTACCTCCGATGAAACATACGGAACCCCAAACTAGAACCCGTATGTTTCCATTTGCCATATAGGATAGTTGTTTATGGGAGCTATGAAGGCATATCATTTTTCTTTTTTTCACACTTGTTATCTAGGCCCTGAATCTTGCGCACTGAGGAACGATGCTCGGATGAGGCGATAAGGACTCTTCTATGGACATTACTGTGCGCAATGTTACCCTAGTTGTCACTGTTAGTAATTCATGCCACACTGCTTCTGGGAAATAACGGCTTCTTGCTTCTCTTTCACACTGCGTTTCCATTCGCACCGCCACTTCCCGCTTCAATGCTATCGCATCAAAGCAGTACCCCGGATGTCATGACCTCTTGCAAGAGAGTAGGAACTCGCAAGGAACGACGATGCAGAGAGAGAGAGAGAGAGAGAGAGAGAGAGAGAGAGAGCAGCATGCTCGTCACGCAACTGGACTAGCTCCCCGAGCTCCATACTCCGCCTCAACAACCACGTGCGGTGCGGAGAAAGCAACGCGTAGCGTCAGCCAGCCGCCAAAAGGGAGACCCAGAAGGCCGCGATTGTCGGCAGTTAATCTTCCCCGTGCGTGATAACCAATTGAAGTAACTGTCTCGGGTGCATCAGCCGCGAACCATGGGCAAACATGTGTTCCGTCTTGCGAGACGAGCAGCTGCTGGCTATCGTTCGCGATCGATTGACGCCGCGGGACTGGATTTATCATTAGCATTAGTATCATTAGTGTAAACCTCGAAACAAGGCAAGAGGCAGCAAACATTGCGGAAGGCAATCGCAGCGCTGTTCCAGGCTCGAAAGGACGACAAACAATACAGCATCACCCGCAGAGGGCGATAAATGCGGTCGCCAGTCTACGGGAACACCTATGCCTGTCAATCGTGACAGCAGGGTCACACTTGTGAGGTTGTTATAAGAGGAACAGCTTTTGTTCGCGTGCTTTCGCGTGTGAGAAGTATATATATATATATATATATATATATATATATATATATATATATATATATATATATATATATATATATATATATATATATATATATATGTGTGTGTGTGTGTGTGTGTGTGTGTGTGTGTGTGTGTGTGTGTGTGTGTGTGTGTGCTCGCATCGAGACCATACTATACCGCTTCTTGCGACCTGCCCCCCTTCCCTCAACTCAAATTCATTCCCCTCAGTTCTAGCTTGTCGTATTGTCATTGTCCCATGCACCGCAAGAAGCCCAGCAGCGGCTGCATGCCTCTTCAGGCAACGGAACCTTAATCGCCAAACCAACATCGACGTCTATGCGATGATCCATTGTTCCGTCGCCGTTCCGTAAATTGTTGAGACAGACTGTCTTTCTGGGACGTGTTTACAGAAAACGCTGAACAAAGACACGAACAAGACGCCACGTTCTTTTCGCTTTCTATAACCCCGACGACACGCCTAACGGTGCGATTAGGCTTCTTGCTTCCGTCTTTGTAAGCGTCCTTTGTAAGCATTTAGGCTTTGGGACTTTAAACTACATCAATCAATGAATCAAACATTCAGGATACATTTTACTTCACCTTTGGCATGATGGTATGACCGTTATCATTATCACATTGGTAATGACGGCCTACAAAAAACGGCCCCAGCGCGCGTAAATGTAGTTCTAATGTTTTCCTAACAAGTGCCGCTGCTTTAATAATAATAATAATAATAATAATAATAATAATAATAATAATAATAATAATAATACATCACCACGGTGCCCTGCTGTGCCGAACGCTTCATTCAGCCCTTCCATCGCTCTCCTTATCGCTTCCTCAGGACGAGGAGAGGAGGCGCTGGCGTCGGCGCGCTAATCGCCAGGAAATCGACAGCTCGCCGTCGGCTTTCAACAGCCGAGCCGATGGAAAAGACGTCCAGTCCAGAAAAACAACGAACAAAAAAGGACAAAGACAAATAAAACGCGGCTTTATCGCCCTCTTCTGTGTTTCTCCAAATTGATGTGGATCACTTAAATCTTCTCGTTTCTTTCCCTCTTTCTTCCTATCTATTATTACTATTTTTTTCTCTCCATGCAATCGCGAACGCCGCCTTTCGAGCGTCGTTCCCTCAATGCTCAGCGCATCGACAGCGAAGCCGACGACGGCGACTGTAGATGAAGGGGTCCTCGAACTAATCGACTGCACAAAGCATTCTTTATTCATTATTCTTTTTATTCGCGAGCATTACGCACGGAACGAGAGAGAGAGAAAGAAAGCAAGGATAAGGTCTCGTTTGACATTGCAAGACGCTGAAAGGATATGAAAGAGGGGACGATCGCGTAGTCGTCGGCTGACAGAAGGAGGAGGAGCGAGGGTTGCGACGCGTCCAGGAAAGGAGGAATAAACGGGGCCTCGCGAGACTTGACGAGCCGGGAAATTAGGGGCTGGCAGCGCGCTATAACCCGGCGCGAGACTGCGCCATGCTCAATCTAACCAGTGCGGCGCAGCGTTGTGAAAGCTACAGCGCTAGGAATCGACCAAAACAAGCCGCAGGCGTCAATATCCCCAAAGTGTTCGCGCTTGTAATGACTAAACTTACGATAGGTCGTGTTCTCTGGTTATACCTTCTCGCTGAACTAAAGTTACGCGACGACAGACAACGTAGGCATGAGGCGCTAATCATCGTGGTTATTCGTCGCCAAGCTTTCGTGACAATGCACATGCTTCGCGCGCGTTGAGAAGAATCAATTCCAAGGTCAAGCCAAGGCCGTAAGAGTTTAATTACAGTGTACGTCACGGTCCGGACAAGGTACCGCAGCTGCCTCTGTACTGTGGGTACGTACTGCTTACTCAGTCAGGTCCGAATGTCACGCAAAACCAAAATAAGTGTCCCGCGAAAATCCTATATTTAGCGGACGCAGACACGCGTAAAATCAGCGCGTCTTTAAGGTTCGTTAGCGCTAAGAGAGAGAGAGAGAAGAAATTACTTTATCGATCCATAATGTTCGTTAGCGCTACGAGAGCGAGGGTACATGCATAGCTTTTGCGTTTCGTTGATGACAATGTAATCCGGCTACACCCTTTACAACGTGCAGGTATGTCAATCAACAGCAAGCCCTACGTTGGCTGGCGCCACATGCTTTTTCTCCGTGACACTGCACGGTTTTTACCGTTTCTTCTGTTATATTTTTATTACCGCGGCTAGAAGCGCATAACCAGCGCATATAAAAAAAAGAAGAGCGCATATTAATAGGTCTGGCATTCGTGAAACCGCTTTTTCTGCCGCCTGGCGCAATGCTTCGCGGCCACTATAGACTATACAAGGTTAGGCTCGGCAGGTTTATCGAGACGTACCACACCAAGCAAAATATAGGGTGAACGCGGTCTTTACTAAAGATTGGACCGGGAAGGTTACACTTCCATATGGCCCAGCACTTAAACGAAAAGGGTCTAATAGAATACAAAATATGCACGCTAAAACGAAAAAGCGAGAAGGACGAGATTCGTACGCATGCACTTAGCCGGACGAGCGCTATCTCAGGCGCAAACTGCTACAGCGCTTTGCACGCCTCATCAGCTAACCACGCGAGGATGGCGCGCGATGAGCGCGTCCAGATAAGTGATGCGTATCGGGTAAGAGAGAGCGACGGTGACGGCGCGAAGATGTGGGCGGAGTCTGTAGGAGCAGTGGAGCCGTATGCCATGCTCGCGGTAAGAGAGAGAGAGAGAGATCGCCAATCGCAAACCAGCTCCCCTTTCTCTTTTCTTTAGTTTTAAATCTTCTTTATTTCCGTAAGGTTACGCATGGACGCAAGTCTCGATGGCGAAAATAGAAATCGCGAATGACAGCAAGAAGACCAAAGAAAGGGAAAAGGCACGACGTTACTAAATAAGATTCGCTGGAGTGATCGCGTATCCCCGCACTAATAACATTAACACGAGCGACGAAGGCGGCAGCCGAGCGGGTCGTAATCAAGTAGAGAAAAAAAATATCCCCTATCTTCACGAACTTCTTCTTCTTTTTCTTTTTTTTTTTTTTTGATTTGCTCTTACGCCAGTCATTTATTGTCTCCTTATGTGAGGGGGGAAAAGCGGCTTTAAGGAATCGAGTTAGGGGAATTATAGCGTGAGCACGAGCGAAAGAAGAATGAGCAGTTTTCTGACGAAGAGATAAGGACGCGCAGAAACTTTTACCAAGACGCGCGGCTGGGAAGTTAGCGTTCTGCGGAAGGCGTCGTAATATCTGGTCATCGTCGTTCAAAGTCCCTTTTTCCTTTTTTTTTTCGCGCGCATAAGACATGTCGCAATTATGCGACGCGCGCAATGATACTGTCACGTTGTAATGACAGAAGTATGAGTTAAGAATTCAATTCTCTAGAGGGCGGAGACTGCGGATAGACAAGTAACCTTCAAGTCGCAGCGGAAGCGGCGAGCTCAATGATCAGACGCCGACTTTTTGGAATCTCGAGCTTCAGGTGCGTTCCGCTATTTCTACATGCCCCGCCGTACATCGCAGAGCGATCGCTGATGTTCGTTCATTCATATTCCAGAATGCAAATAGCACTATTCGTCACGCCCATGCAATGTGATCGGACACACCCCTCCTCTGCCATAAAATTGGCGACAAACGCTTCCAAGAAATGTCAGGTATTGACAAGGCGCGTCTTGCGACGAGCGTAAGCTTCATGACTCAGTGATAATTCAGTGAAAACGAAACACGTAGGCAGAGAGAGAGAGGGGGGGGAAGAAAAGAAGATGGGGGGGGGGGTGAACGACGCGTGGCAATATTGCAGTTACGTGGAAGAAAGATGACGGACCGGGTTATGGTTGCTCCCTCATCTGGCTCAGGCACCAGGTCGTAGGGCTCAATTCCCGGCTACGAATGCCACTCTGTACGACGCGTCCGAAATGCGAAAGAAAAAGAAGAAAAAAGCCAACGCAATAGAAAGCCTCGTAAGTTGGTGTTACAGAGATCCATGAGACGGGGACATGGCGGGCGGGAAATACACGAAAACAAAGACAAATATAGGACAGGACAACACAAACGCCGGCGCCGTTTTGCTGGCGGCGTTCTCGTGTGCTTGAGT